>NC_056733.1:1607919745-1607967245 GCF_019279795.1 Protopterus annectens | reverse complement strand
CCTATTTGATCTTGAGTAGTACATGTGAGAGGAGGGGAAGAGGGGGAAAGGCATACATTGAGAGGTTTTTCCATTTCAAGGATAGGGCATCTACCTTACAGGACCTGCTGTGAGGGTTCCTGGTGCAGAATTTGTTCAACTGGTGGTTCTCGGGAGAGGCAAAGAAGTCCACCTCTGGTGTCCCCAACCTCTGGATTAAAAGGTTGAAGGAGTTGGGCTCCAATTTCCACTCGTGTGGGTCCAACAAATTTCTGCTTAAGTCGTCTGCCAGTGAATTTTGTTTGCCTTGCAGGAATTGAGCTTGTAGGTGCACTTGGTTGCTCAAGGTTGTGTTCCACAGGTCCATGGTTAACCTGCAGAGTAAGTAAGAATGGGCTCCCCCCTGCTTGTTTATGTACCACATAACTGTGATGTTGTCTGTTTTTATCAGTAATTTTCCTGGAAGGATTAGGTATTTGAAGGCTGTCAGAGCATTCTCTACACCTAGCATCTCTTTTTGATTGATATGCAGGAGAATTTGTCCTGGGCTCCCACTTGCCCTGAATGCATTTGCCTGCCATGTGAGCCCCCCATGCATAGTCTGATGCGTCTGTTGTCATGATTTGGGTGGCGAGGGGTAGAGTGAAAGGTAGTCCCTTGTTGTGGTTGGATGCTTTTGCCCACCAAAGGAACTCTGCCCTTAGACAAGTTATGATAGGAATGACTGTTTCCAGGTCCTGAGAATGTTGACACCAAAGGCTTTTTAAGTACCACTGAAATTTCCTCATATGCAGTCTTGCATTTGAAATTAACAGAATGCATGAGACCATGAACCCTAGGGCTTGCAGTATTTTCCTTACAGATACCTAGGTTTTGGTGGCCATTTGTTTGAAGTAGTTGGTCAAATAGACCTGTTTTTCTAGAGTGAAAAATGCCATTTGGGAAGTTGTGTTCAAGCTTGCTCCCAGGAATACAATTTTTTGACTGGGCACCAGTTATGATTTATTTTCATTGATGGTGTACCCCAATTACATTAGGAGTCTTTTTACAAATGCCAGGTGCTGAAGTAGCAATTCCTGGCTGTCTACCTGAATCAGGCAATCGTCCAGGTATGGGAAAATTTGAATATTTCTCTGCCTGCAGTATGCAATGGCTGGAGCCAGGCACTTTGTGAATACTCTGGGCACAGTAGATAAGCTAAAGGGAAGTGCAGAGAACTGATAATGCATTGAGCCTGCCCTGAAATGTACATATTTCCTGCAAGACTCCCTTATGGAGATGTGCAGATACACTTCTTTTAAGTCTAGGGTGACTAACCAGGCACCCTTGGCTAACACAGGGAGAAGCTGTTACAGGGTAAGCATTTTGAATTTTGGGACCACCAGAAAGGTGTTGAGAATTGATAGATCCGGGATTGGGCTCCAAGAGCCCTCTTTTCTGGGCACCAGGAACAGTCTGAAGTAGAAAACCCTGTCCCTTTGTTCTACTGGAGCAGGCTAAATAGCCCTGATATTTAACAGGGAAAGTACTTGCTTTTGAGTCTCTGCTCACTGGTTTGGAGGAAGGTCTGGAAACCCGCTTGGGGGTGGCAGTGAATGGAAGTAGAATCTGTATCCCTGGGATACAATGTTTAGGACCCATCGGTCCTGAGTAATGGACATCTAGTTTTTTGCATGAAGGGCAAGTTTTCCTCCTAAGGGCACAAGTAATTGGGCAGAGCTGAGAAGGATAATTGAAAAGTCATTGTGAACTTTTTCCATAAGGGGGTGGCTTACCACTCCCTGTTTATGAGGGACTACTCCATTGTTTAGATCTCTGCATATTCTGAGACTAGTCTTGGTGGTCAGTTTCCCCTGTGTTTGGACTGAGAAGGCCTCGAAGGGGCTGGAAAGGACCAGTTTTTAGAAGGCCAATGCCTACTGAATCTAGGTGGCTGCACCTGTAAGAATTCTTTAACAGTCTGCATATATTTAGCCTTTTCTTACATCTTTTTAAGGACTTCTTCTACTTTGGTGCCTAAGGAATGTCTAGTAATTTTGATTTGACATGATCTGGCAAGATTTTTTCCTTCAGCCAAGCATGCCTTCTCAGTACAGACCCAGTGACTGCAGCCCCGCAAGATGCTTCTAGGGCATCAAAGCCACACTGCAAAGTATGCTTACTAACTTGGTTTGCAGAATGCATTATCTCTTGTAAATCTTTATTTTCTGCACAATCTGGAAGTAACACCATTTTTTGTTTAATTAGTTCCACAATATGTTGCTGGTACTTCAACATGTGAAACTGGCAATTCAATGCCCTGATGGCAAGAGTTGCAGAGGTATATACCTTCTTACCCAATCTGTCTAAAGTTCTGGAATCCCTGTCTGAAGGGGTAGGGTTTTTGGCTGTAGTAGCCTTAATGCTTTAGGTCCCTGAGAAATGGTCTCTGGATCCACAGTAGGATTCTTAAAGAGAAATTTGTGAGAATCAGGTACTCTGTAGTACTTGTCAGGTTTTCTAGGGGCCGGTGGTAAAGTGTCTGGAGTAAGACTGGATTCCACGAAGACATCATCTACAATATCCAGGACAGGGGGTATAGCTAGAGGCCTGTCCTGAGGTAACTCTAAAAATTGCTGGCATTCCCAGTGGAAATGCTCTTTTAAAGTATACAAGGTTTCACCAAAAGAAAAATACTCTGGTGGGGAGGCAGAGGGAATGGATTCCTCGGAATCTGAATCCTCATAGGTTGATAAGGGTATGTCCTGGTAATCAGAAGGGTCAGAGTCATTGGACTCCTGGTATGTAGAATCAGAATGAAACAATTCTTTGTCTTTTAGCAGGGGAAGGCTGGCTTCCCCTAATTAGGGTAATAAGGTCTTCAGTCATTCTAAGCATTTGTTTTTGTGGCATGGGAGCTTGAGCATGCGCTTTGGTCATCGGTTTTCTAAGTGAAGTGCGTACTCTGTGCCTGAGAAACTTGGTAGTTTTAGCTAAAAACGAAGTTGTCGGCTTAATGCGAACATTGGTAGGATGGAATACACCCTCAGAAGCCGGTGCCTGCACAGTGGCTCCGGAGCTATCCAAGGTAGAGACATCCGCACGTTCCATAGTCGAAGAAGCATCTCATGGCATACCAAACTCCGGGGTCTATATTACGAGATCAAAACCTGTTTGAGCGAATCGGAATTGAGCGACATGTATAGCGCAAACTACGGTAATGGCGAATGTTCAAAACCACGAAACGTCGAAGTGTCATGGTTGGCCCATCTGCGGTATAGCTCCGTAAGGTAAGTGTGTGATAGTTACAGACCTTAGGGTTAGGGTGCGGGTTAAGGTAAGTGCATAGATAGGTAATGTATGTAAGGTTTAGTGTAGGGTTAGAAGTAGGGTTTTAAGTGTAAGTGTGTGGATTATTTGTTTTGTTTGGGTATGTGTTTGTAGAGTAAGTGTGTGATTGTTACGGACCTTAGGGTTAGGGTGCGGGCTAAGGTAAGTGCATAGATAGTAATGTATGTAAGGTTTAATGTAGGGTTAGAAGTAGGGTTTGGTTAGTGTATGTATGTGTTTTATTTATTATGTCTGGGTATGTGGTATGTAGCGCGAGATGATGTTGGCCGACTATGATGATTCGAGATTTGAAATTTTGTGGTTTAGGGGGTTTGGCATATTTGCGGTTCGGGCTGTGTGTGTCGGTGTTGTGGTGTTCACTCAAATGGGTTTTCGATTACATAATATAGACCCAGACTCCGAATGGGTCTCAGCAGAGGCCTGCGAATCTGTAGAAGCAGGCATCAGGGTCTGCAAAGGCCCCTCACTGAGTACCAGTGGACTGGCGGCTAGCTTAACGAAAGTGTCATTGGCAGTTTTGGACCTATGTGGTCTGTCTCTGTCTTTATCTTTATGTTTTTTCAGAAGATCGGTAGTCGGACGGCTTATCAAAGCCATTTCAAGATAAAGAGAATGACAGCAAAAGAATTTAGCAACAAAGATAGCCCAACGATGAATGGTTCAGGTGTTAAACAAGGCACAAAACCAACAGCGAGGGATGTTGTGGTCTAGGCCTAAACAGGTGACGCAGTAAGAATGAAAATCTCTGTGAGGTATTTACTTTCCACAGGCAAGACAATTGTTAACTTTTTCTGACATCAGTTAGAGCAAGAAAAAAAGGATCCTCAACAGGGTACTTAGCTTTAGAATTCTTCAGGTTTGAAACTCGAAAAATGAAAATTTCAGGTAGCGGCCGACCAGCACTTGCGAACTGCTTCTGCTTCGGGCTCCTTCTCGGCAAGAAAGACTGATGTAATGGCATAAGCTGCATGTTTTATACCCCTGACGACCTAACGTCATGGAAGAGGCAACAGCATCTGACACAGAAATCCCAAGACTCTGGTATTCGGGCCAACTGAGGGCTACCTGTAGGCAGATAACCCAAGTGTGATGACTGCAACAGTGAAACACGAAGAACATCAGGAAAACAATGCATGGCTAGATAGATATTGTGCACACAACTACCAAATTAATAGATTTAGGGAACTTGAAAGCAAGTTGTTCATTTTGAGCAGTATAACAACCAAGGAACTAGAAAAATTAGTAGAGAAATGGGAAGAAAGTCTAGAAGAGGAAATAATAATAAAAGCACAATAGGTGACTAAAAAAAAATAATTGCCCATATCCCCTAAAGTGCAGAGGATATGAGCCAACAGACTGAGGTTGCAAAAACTGAAAGAGGTATACTAAAAATCAGAGACCCTCAAACAAGGAACCTAATGAGAGGTCCTAAACAAACAGGAATCCATCCATAACCTTTTTTTCCCCATTTCTGCACATAGAGTCAGTGTGTTATTTCAACAGTGACAATTATCTAGCACCAAGGTTTACACTGCTGGGTGACTAACCCTGCTAGAGTAGTTCTTACACACACAGACACACACAGACACACACACACACCTATGGCCAATTTAGAGTGTTTGGTCCACCTAGTGCACGTCCTTGGATCGTGGGAGGAAACTGGAGAACCTAGAGGAACCCCATACGAACACGGGGAGGACATGAAACCTCTGCACAGAACGCAACCCAGCTGAGAATTGAACTGGGGAACCTCCTACTGTGAGGTGAAATGCTATCCACTGTGCCACCACCGAACAAATAGGATATTTATTTTGGAATCCTGTATGAAGCACAACAGCTGGAGACTAGGTGGAGAGTGAGAGTTAAAAAAAAAAGCCTAGAAGGAATAGGTATAATGGGCCTAAGACAGGAAGAAAGGCAAATGTTCATACAACCTGTGTCAGGACAAGAAACAACACAGCAAATAATATTACACACAATGAGGAAAACCCTGGGCTGCTATGGACTTCCATTGGAAATATGGAAATTATGTACAGAGGACATTATATACTCTAACACGATTCCTGAAGGGAAAAGATCCCCAGGAACATGGAAGGAAGCAATGACATCAGTCACACCTAAAGAAGGGAAACATCTTATAAATTCTGGGTCATAAAGGCCCACTGCTATTTTAAATTGTGATTAAAAAGTTATTTGCCTCTATCATAGCAAATGTGTTGCCCACAATAATAAACAATGATCAATGTTTGTTCATAAAAAGGAGACAACAGTTTCATAACTTATTACTAGTTAGTTTAATACACTACGATGCTGAAGACACCAAAAAGTGCTTATATATTTAATGCTCTGATTTCTGAGATAATTCCAAAAACCCAAGTGCTCTACTCTTGCTATAGCCAGAAAAGTAATTACTAAAAATTGGTAAAGTAAAGTTACCCCCACTAGTGTTGAATTTATTAGTATGGCAAAAATTATTTGTAGAAGTGAACTGCATACTATAAAGATGTGAACTTCTAATATTACAAATTCATATAAATCTTGGCTTAAACTTAAAGACTTGCGTGAAAAAATGTTAATTGCTGTTGATATGTATAACTTTGATGTATTGATCAGCTGTGGACCTATGCAAATAGTTATCTGTTTGTTTTATAACTAATTTGTTTATCTATTGTTTTCAAACCAATAAAAAAAATGCTTACGATGGTTGGACTAGACGATGAAAAAGTTGTTTGACAGAGTTTCATTGGGAGTATCTTTGGGATGTTTTAATGGCTTTCAATTTCCCTCTTAGTTTAACCCAGTCGTTAAAAAATATTTAGGGACTCATCAGCAAAAATTAAAATTAATGGAAAGGTAACCAAGAAGTTGCAGAGAGGAGGAGAACCAGGCATGGATATCTGTTCTCTCTCTTATTATTTGCCCTACATTTAGAGCCACTAGCAAATAAAATAAGATCATCAGAAATTAGAGGAGGGAAACTGAGAAATGAGTATAAACTAGCTATACTTGCACCAATGTTATATTACTAAAATCCAGCTAATGATCTTAAGCTTTTATTTGATATACTAACAGAAATTAAAGAAATTGCAGGGTATAAAGTACATGAACATAAAACAAAGGCCATCTGTATCCACTACAACTGTGTCTCATTCACTAGTCCAGAAATACCAAAGGCTATGGGGGCATTACAAGATGAAATATTTGGGAGTTTGGATCACAGCTAATTCACATGTATTTCCCAAGGTAACTTGGAAAGAAATGATGGATAAGATAAGGGAGTGACAAAGAGGTGGGACATAAAGTTGATATGGACCAGAAAATTCAAACCATTAAGATGCTTATTCTATCAAGCAATCATTTTTGCACCGATCAGGAAAAAGGAGGATGCTAAAACTAACAAAATGACTTTCAACATATTTATGGAAAAACAAGAAACAGGTGGGAGGCAGTGATGACACCATGGGAGGAAGGAAGTTTGGCAATCCCTAACTTGTCAGGCTACCTACTCTTGAATCAGATGATACTAGGTTATTATCTACAGGATATATACTACAAAACAAAGTGAAAGGACTTGATGCTGGAAGGAAAGGGAGCAAATGAAAACACAAAATGGTTAGGAATATGGGCTCTACCAGGACGCCCAAGGTTGCAGACAGATGATAAAAAATATTGGAGGAAGGTATAAGAAAGAAAGACAGCATTTGGTAAGACTTTGAACCAAAACCAACATGAAAAGAGAAACCTTGCTTCCCATCTGGATACCAGTACCACCATGGAGTGGGAGTTCAAAGACAATAATGTTTTGGGAACAATTGAGAAAAGGAGGTAGAAGACTAATCTGGGATGAAGTAAGGGAAACATATGAGATAGACAGAAATAGCTGGATCCAAGTCTTTGGTCTCAACCGATTTTATAAAAATATGACAGGGAAACAGAGAGGGAAAATGAATAAACCAAGTCTAGTATAGTTTATAACTGAAACTAGAAGAGAAACTACAACTAAAGGAGGATAGTGCATAGATAAGGTTCTACAAGAACGCCATAAAGAAAATGAGAAAATCATTAATATCTAACTAGGAAAAAAACATTAAGGATTACTGGACCAGAAGAACATTGGCAAAAAAACTATGACATTACAAGGAATGTGAAAAAGGCCCGGAAGTTACAAATTTTGGAATGGAAATGTCTCTACAAATGCTTTTAGACTCTGAATTGATCAAACAAAATGTGGTTGGAGGTTAATGCCAGCTGTTGGAGATGCCAACAAACTTTAAGGGTCAACTGGAGTTATTGTATGGGAATGTAACAGTCTGAAGAGGTTTCATTCAGATCTTCATCAGTTAACAGAAAAGATCATTGGAGAATTATGGCAATACTCAGAAGGCAACTATTTGTTAAACTATGTGAAAGATAAGAAAGTCAAGTCCAGCCAAAAAGGAGATGGTGTCTTTGTTATGGTTAGTATCTAAGGAATCAATTACTAAAACATGGAAGTTGCCAGTGGCACAAAATGTTTAAGTGTTAGAGTTGTTGAAAGAACTTGGGAAGCAGGAAAAAAAGCTATTTAAGGAAAGCAAATACCATACTAGAAAATGGCAATTCTCGGAAGGGGGCAGTCACAGAATGGGAGGTTATAACAGAGGTGGAAAATTAATCAAGGGGCCAAAAGCTGATAATAGGATCAAAGTTGAGATTTATTTTAGTTTTAAGTTCATAGGTTCATAGACGTTTGCTAGACTAACGACCACAAGGGCCTTTTTAAGCCTAGTCATGCATCCCAAATCTCTGACAAGTTCTGATACCTTTGAAAAGTATAAGCAGGGGCTTGGGAGATGAAACATTTACATTCTAGGGCCTAAGAGATGAACCATTTACAGGCTGCCTGTGTCCATTACTGACATAGGTGCCAAACCAGGGATGAATTTCCTGTTCCCCATCCAAATGTCCAGGTTGCACTTGAATTAGGTTAGGGTGGAATTCTGCTTCACATGGATAGGGAGCAGAATTCCTCCCTAACCTAATTCAAGTGCAACCTGGACATTTGGATGGGGAACAGGTTGCACTTGAATTAGGTTAGGGAGGAATTCTGCTTCACATGGATGGGGAGCCTGTTCCAGAGACAGGGTAATCTTTGGGATACATACCTGTCTACTCCAGCAGGTCCTATTTATATCACAGGTAAGGTTTAAGTCCTTGGAATGGGTAATTCTGGTGCCATTTGTTTTGTGGATATGCAGGAAGTCCATCAAAGTGGGTTCTGACAATACCCTGTATGTCAGGCATAGATCTCCCCTAGGAACTGCTGATTGAGAGCTCAGTGTCTGTTATTCTAAAAGTGTATTAGTTCTGGTTTAAGCACTTGGGCTTCAGGCAAGGGAGCCCACAGGATTTTTTCAGGGGGGTGCAAACCTGGAGCACCGCCCCAACCCCACCCCTTCAAAGCACCGCCCCCAAACCCCACCCCCTTCAAACCCCCCCAACACACACACGCAGCCATTCCAGTATCCCATTACTTGGCTATTTCTCCCCAGTTGCCATAAACATTGTTCAAAACTCTCTGTGTGCATACTGTTTTATGCATTAGTTCTACAATGATTACAGATACTTGGTTTTAATTTTCAACTTTTATTTCAAATTTTAGGGCCTCAGGGCCAATAGTTTTGTAACCTCCTATTTTATAGCACAAACACTGATAGACATTTCCTAAACTTAAACAAAGCAATAGTCTTATAATGAAAACAGACTTAGCATTAAAACTTCTCTACCTTTGAAACTCGCATGCACTGAAACAGCATTTAAACCCACATTCAAATAAAATGCATCTGGCTAGTGGCAGGTTAAGTTTACATTTGGACTGTTTTCAAATCATAGGCCCCTTGCACACATTTCAGAACCATGCATAACTGCTTTGATTCACCTTCCTGATTGTATTAATTATAATATATAATAACTGAATTATATCCCTTGTTAATACAGCACCACTTAGAGTGTGTTTTATAGTTTTGAACATTTTTTCCATTAAGCAATGAAACAAAACATATGAACCAATAATGACAAATTGCCCAATTCAGAACATTTCAACCATAAAAGGCCACTTAAACGTCTATCATTACAATCTACCAATATCAGTCAATATGCACAATCTCTGCAGAAGTAAAAGTCATCTGAATAATTTCACATTAAAGAGATCTGAAACTAATGGAGAGGTTGTTGCTTAAAACAGCTTTATATTTCAGTGTTTCATCTACAAATTCAGTGCCTACTGCCCTTAAACAATAAATTGCCTATGTTACATTTAAAAAAAATGCTAAGCTTGTATATTGCAATAGGAATAAGTAGCAAGCGGAAACACAGGTTCATAGTTACTAGGCATCTCATCCAAAGGAGTACATACTCAGGACTGCAGCACTCCACCCCCTTAAAATACAAATCTACATGTGGTGGGAGTAGAACCTACAGCCCTCTACATCAAGATGCAAGTATGTTACCTGCTATGCTGCTAAGACTGTTTTGACATTCTGCACCACAACAGTGATACCATTTGCTAAACAAAACAGTTGCACATTTTAAGCAGACTTGGCATGAACAACAGTAAACATCTCTTCCCTTGAAGCTCACAATACCTTGAAAATGTATGTGAAAATAAATTCCACCTGCTAACTCTAAAAAGGGCATTTCACTCTCACATATGCTTACCTCAACCTCTTAGTGCAAGAAATCTGGACAAAGCCTAAAATAAATAGGGACTGATTATAAATATTGCTCTCATGAATTTAATGATTGTAGAATAACAGGATTTGTGTTCGTATGCATTTTTCTAAAGGATATGACATCTAAAACTCAAATGTCTGTTATTATTTAGCAACTTCAATCCTTTTAATTTATTTGGCATTTGTTAACCGGGATAGTCCATCTGTGCAAAATCCCTTTTTCAGTGGAGGCCCGGGGAGAAAAGCTCAGGAGGAATATGGGGTAGAAATCTGGACATTCTGAAAAAACCTGGACAGCTGAACACACACACACACACACACACACACACACACACACACACAGTACCTTTCAGTCTCTTAGCACAAGAAATCTGGAAAAAGCCTGCTATAATGTTGGGGACAAAGGCCCAAACTAGGGCCACATTTAGAAAGTTGCTAGAATAACAGGATTTCTGTTAGAATGAATTTTCTACAGGATATGAAGTCTGAAAATCAAATACATGTTATTATTTAGTAACTTTAATCCTTAGCTCATCCCAGCGATTTGTCAAAAAAAAAACTGAATTTTTATGAGGAACAGACCAAAATGATAAGGCAAAAGTCTGGACATTCTGTGGAAATCTGTACAGTTGATAGGTATGACACACACATACATCCCCTGACCCCCTTAGAAAGTGCATAGAACAACAAAGTTTGCATTAGTATGCATTTTCTGAGGATATGAAGTCAAACTCAAATGCCTGCCATTAATTTCTGACTTCAGTCTTCAATGATTTGCCAAAAGAACACAATTTTATGAGAAACAAACTGAAAATATGAGACAAAAATCTGAATTGTGAGGTATGAAAGTTTTCTACAACCAATAAACATTTTTAAGAAAAGAAAATAGCACAATACATACATTACTTCATAAATACTGTCATACTTCCATGGATTTATATCACTTATTGTTTATTTTGACCTTTAACATGCAAGATTTTGTAGGCATATATGCAAACAAGGAGCCATATTGTCCGTAAAAGAAAAAAAAAAAGAAAAACTCTCTCTCTCGCTCTGTCTAGGCCAACGGACTGTCTAAGTGCAGGCTGCATCTTCACAGTCTTTAGACAGCTGACTGCTTACAACCAAGCTTCACAGGCTCATAAGAGGTTACTAGGCTAATGGCCCTGAGGCCCTTACAAGCCTAGCCAAGTTTTTCCTCTTTAAATGGTGCTATTAGTAGACCTGACTCAACAACAGACACAGGAGAAGATACATTTTTAAGTTTCTGCTTTTTCTTCCTAGGGAAATCCCTGGAACGGGACTGACTCATGACAGGAGCACTAGCCTGGAATCAGGTACCTTACCCCAGCTAAGCAGTATACCTTCAACCACTCATATCTGGAAGGTCAACCAAAGTGTTTTTTCCTTGCCCAGTGAATCAACCCTATAGCTGCAGGGAATATGTCAATCTCCCAGTCATTAATGGCTTCCTGAAGAGCTGCAGCTAGAGGAACCAGAAGTCAAAAGATGGATCATCCAAGGAAACAGCTTTGGCCACAAAGGAGTCACTCACCAATGACTGCGGCAGTGATGGAGACAGATACACAAGGACTTCTTAACTTTTTTTTTGCTCACTGAGTGGCGCAGAGTTACAGTTATCCCACTCCATAAGGGGATATCCAACTTGGATCCTGGGAACTACCGCCCCATCAGTCTGACGAGCCTGATCTGCAAGTCCATGGAAAGTATTATCATGGAACTTATAAAAAAAGAGATTGACAACCTACAAACACTGGACCCCACCCAAGTTTGGGTTCGTGAAGGGCCGATCTTGTCTCCTGAACTTGACTGACTTCTTCGAATCAGTCTCCAGAGCCGTGGATAAGGGTAAGGTGGTCCACACAGCCTATCTGGACCTTGCCAAGGCCTTTGACACCACCCCTCACTCTGGAATCATAGATAAACTTACTAAGCTGGGCACTGATCCCTACATCACTCGATGGGCTGTCAACTGGCTTACTGACAGAACCCACAATTTAAAAGTAGCTGACGTCAAATCCAGCTCCAAACAAGTGACAAGTGGAGTACCTCAGGGTTCAGTCCTGGGACCACTCTTGTTTGGCATCTACTTCTCTGACATACAGGCCAATACTAAGGGACTCTGGCTAACAAAGTTCGCAGATGACTACAAACTGGGAGCCATTACTGAATCTCCAAATGATGGAGATACTCTACAAAAGGGCCTTACAGAAACAGATGCTTGGTGGCAGAGCCATGGGCTCAAGCTCAATGCCTAGAAACGTATAGTTATCCCCTTTGGGAAAAAACATGTACCCGTGAATTACCACATAGGTGGCAATACACTAAACACCGAAAGTGTGATAAGAGACTTAGGGACACAGGAGGGCAGTGGTTTCACCTTCGATTAACCACATCGCCAGTCAGGAAATCCTTCTATGTGGCACACCTCATCACTAAGGGCTTTTTTTCATCCAGAAAAAAGGAGGTCATTGTCCCACTGTACTTATCCCTCATTAGACCCATTATAGAATACAATGCCCCATTCGGTATGTACCTCTCAAGACATCTGCAACAACTGGAAAGGCCACAGAAATACCTCACTAAAAGAATCACAGGCCTAAAGCAGATGCCCTATGCTGTGGAAGTAGAACCTATAGCCTTCTACATCAAGATGCAAGTATGCTACCTGCTGTGCTACTAACACTGGTTTAAAATTTTATATGACAATAGTGATACCATTTGCTGAACAAAACAGTTGTACATTTTAAGCAAACTTAGCAGGAGCAGCAGTAAATTTTTCTTCCCTTGAAGCTCACAATTCCTTAAAAATGCACTTGAAAATAAATTCCACCTGCTAACTCTAACTAGGGCATTTCACTCTCTCTCACACACACTTCCCTCATCTTAGTGCAAGAAATCTACATCTACTGTGTACAAAGAGAGCATCTGGGAAACAGAAAGAAAAAATTTAAGCTTGTTTCCTGCCTTTCCTGTTAAGTGGTGTAGACTATTTGTAGGCTTCTGAGCCCCCAAGCCCTTCTGTGTTGGAGGGAAGCCTTCTAGCTTAGTTTTTTTATTTCTTATAACTAGCCAGTTTTCTAGTTTCAGCACTCAAATCTGTTTCTTTGATCTCAGCACTTGTTCAGAAAAAAAAAACAAATTCATCTGCTTTTACTGTACTTGTGTTTCTACCTACTTTATTTTACTTTTGCATCATCTTAAAAGTACTCAATTATATTTATTACTGCTTGGTTTAAACACTTGGGCTTCGGACCAGTTGTTTTGCACTGAGAGGGTTTGTGGTCTGCACTGTAGTGGCAGAACAGGTAGCTTACATCCTTCTAGGTTGGGAACTGCTGATTGAGGGCTCAGTGTCTGTTATTCTAAAAGTGTATTAATTCTGGTTTAAGCACTTGGGCTTTCAGGCCAGTTATTTTACATTAAGAGGGTTCGTGGTCTGCACTCTTGTGGGAGGAGAGGCTGGACTCTGCCTTTCTGAGCTGGGAATTTCTGGTTAAAGGCTTATAGTGCCTGAATATTTGAACTGTATCTTACTGAAATTGGTACACCTTGTTTGCTGTAGCATAGACTAGATCCAGGCCTGCTGAATCTAGCTTTGTTTATATGTTTGTTGTTTGTTTGCTTGTTATTTCCCTGGAACGCTAATTCCACCTAATACGCGGCTTCTCAGCGCTTCTGTGGATCACTAGTGACATCTGCATTGCTTACTGTACTTATTTCCTTGTTTCGCTTGAAAGAAAGTTACTGTTTGTTGTTTTTGCATTTAAGTTACCTGCAACACATTGCACTTAAGTTACCTGGCACTTGCTCACTAAAGCAATTATATAAGTCAGCACTAAAAATTAAAAGCACTACACCCTCACTCCCCACTGGCCCTTGTTTTCAATTATAAAGGAATTCCCAATATTATTGTAGCATGTCCAAAGGTCAGTTGTTAATCTCCTCTCCGGTCCAGCTGGTGAATCTGGGAATCTTGAGGCAATGTTACAACTGCCTCATGTACACAGACAACCCTCTCCTCCTCCCAACAAATTCCAACACATGTGAGAGATGCAACCATATAGCCAAACTGGAGGCTAAGCTCTCTCAACTCAGTACTGGCATAACCAGTCAGGAGGAGAAGGAAACCACACTCACTACAATTCCAGTCTACCACGACAGCAAACCAAACACATAATCACACAAAAACATACTCGGAGGCTCTAAATAAAGATCTGCCTAAGCAGCAGAGACCTCCAAAGCAGACACCCAAGCAACCACTACCCCAAAACAAAACACGTGCAACACATATCTCACAAAGCCAGTGTGCCGAACAGTCACAGCCCTTAAGACTAAACAACACACCTGATAAACTTGTAATAGGTGACTCTATCGTCAGGCACACTGACGTCCCGCACACCAGGCTGAACAAGGAGAGGGTCACAGTGAGCAGCCTGTCGGGCGCTAGGATCCGCCACATAACACAAGCACTCAGGTCACTCCAAGGCAAGTACAAATATGACTCAGTCATTGTCCATGCTGGTGTGAATGACCTGAGACGTACCTCCCTGGACTACATGAAAAGAGACATAGAGGAGCTCTCTGAGCATGTAGCCCAGGCCGGTATGACCCTGACCTTGAGTAGCATCTTACCCTCACCAAGAATGATGCCACAATATGAAGACAAGATGATCAATTTCAACAATTGGCGTTAAGTACTGGTGTCATTCAAAGGGGATCCAATGCCTGTCAGCTTGGGATGATATGCTCGACAAGCCACGATGCTTCGCTAGGGACGGCTTGCACCTGTCACCCCTGGGCTTTCGGATATTGGCAAAGGCTCTTGCTACCCCCATAGTGCCTTTTTTAGGCAAGGCTCAAAAGACAAACCCACCTCCATAGGTATCACAAGGGATAAGAAACTAAGAGTAAGGCTACTCAACGCCAGAAGTCTAAACCTCAAGATGCACGACTCAAACTCTCCTTAGCATGGAGAACATCGATATCTGTGCAGTAACAGAAACCTGGTTCAGGGCTCCCGAGAGCACCCCAGCACTACCAGGTTATACCGCATACCATGCTTTTCGGCCCCAAAACTTGGACCGAACCACAAAAGGAGGGGGAGTATCGATATTCATCAAAGATACCCACACCTCCAGGTTGGTGGAAAAGCACGAAGCATCAGAGACTATCCATGTGCAACTAACAGTGGGTAAAACTGCCTTCCAGTTTATAGCCTGCTACAGACCACCCTCCCAAACCCAGGAACCCCACTTGGCCTTCCTGAGAACACTGGAAAATATGAAGGTCTCTCCAGACACCATTATATTGGGCGACTTCAACTACCCAAACATAGACTGGGAGCATTACTCAAGCTCCAACACCCTAGCCCAAAGGTTCCTAGAATTTATAAACTCAAATGCTATGGAACAACTTGTTACCACTCCCACAAGAGGGGAAAACATACTGGACCTGATCATCACCAACATGGGGACTCTATGCTCCAGACCAGAAGTGTATCCCTCACTGGTAAGATCAGACCATAAACTAATCTCACTGGATATTCACATCCCGACCCCACCCCCTGCCCAGAAAACCACAGTGAAAAACTTCTCTAAAGCAAATTTCACACTCCTCAAAACCGAGGTGGAATCCTTCAAAGCCGCCAGGCCTGTGGAAAATACAGCCCAGACCGCAGAATTCTTTATAAACGCATTCTATGAACACCTTCAGGAATGCATGGATCATGCGATCCCAAATAAAACCAAGACCCAATCCTCCACAGGCAGACGTCCTTTCTGGTGGCCCCTAGTCATAAACAAACTATACAATAGAAGGAGAAAGCTACTAAATGATAGAGCAAAATCCCAAAGAGGGAAGGCATCACTGATCAGTATTAGCAAAAAACTACGGGCACTCATAAAATTGTCTAAGGCCAGCTTCGAGAGAAAAATTGCACAGGACACTAAGGATAATCACAAGGCTTTCTTTAGTTATGTTAGGAACCTGGGTGGTAATTCCCAGATATGCTCAGAATTAGTCCAAAATGACAAAAAATACACCGAACCCACAGACATTGCCAACATCCTAGCTGACAGGTTCAGCGCAAACTTCTCCCTCCCCCCACCAAAAGGGCAAATATCTATCCCAGCAGAGTGCTACCCCCCTGACATCTCAGATGCTCAGGTAAGAGCCACCCTCTCCAAAGCAAAAAACACAGCATCAATGGGAACAGACGGTGTCCCGGGCTGCGTCCTACATGAACTCCAAGAAGA
Source organism: Protopterus annectens (assembly GCF_019279795.1). Classification (NCBI taxonomy): domain Eukaryota; kingdom Metazoa; phylum Chordata; order Ceratodontiformes; family Protopteridae; genus Protopterus; species Protopterus annectens. Next base: position 1,607,950,948 of record NC_056733.1, on the reverse strand, counting down.
GCTAAACCCAAACATAAAACTACTGTTCAATCTCAGCCTTACTACAGGATATGTGCCCAAAGAGTGGCGTACAGCAACAGTGGTCCCTCTCCATAAAGGTGGTGCCTCAACGGATCCTGGAAACTATCGCCCCTTAAGCCTGACTAGCTTGGTCTGCAAAGCTATGGAAATGATCATCATGGACCTCATAAATAAAGATATTGGGGACCTACAGACACTGGATCCTACCCAGTTCGGCTTTGTTAAGGGCAGATCCTGCCTCTTAAACCTGGTTGATTTCTTTGAAACAGTCACCAAGGCCATTGATGAGGGGAAGGTGGTCCACACAGCCTACCTGGACCTCGCAAAAGCCTTCGATACAATACCCCACTCTGGCATTATAGATAAGCTCACCAGCTTAAATATAAACCCCTATGTCACTAGATGGATTGCAAACTGGCTCAAGGACAGAACCCACATGGTTAGAATTGCTGGAGCCATGTCAGACTCCAAACCAGTTACAAGTGGTGTCCCACAAGGCTCAGTCCTGGGACCTCTCTTGTTCGGTATATATTTCTCGGAGGTACAGGCCAACACGGAAGGACTGTGGCTGACCAAGTTCGCAGATGACTGCAAACTGGGCACCATAATCGACTCTCCAGCCGACACAAGCATCCTCCAAAAGGGCCTCATATAAACAGACAACTGGTGCCACAGCCATGGACTCAAGCTAAATGCCAAAAAGTGTATAGTCATCCCCTTTGGCAAAAACAGTGCCCACAAATTACCACATAGGTGGTAATCCATTAAGTACAGAAGAAGTAATTAGGGACCTGGGGACCCAAGTTGATAGCAATCTCTGATTTGACAACCACGTGGCCAAAGTGGTTAGAAAAACATTTTATATAGCCCACCTAATCATGAAGGGATTCACATCTAGATCAGGGGAGGTCATCGTGCCTCTTTACTCATCCCTCATCAGGCCCATAATTGAGTACTATGCCCCTTTTGGGATGTACCTTACCAGACACCTGCAGCAACTGGAAAGACCCCAAAAGTACCTCACCAAGAGGATCAAAGGGCTCCAACAGATGCCATATGCTGCCCAGTTAAAGAAACTCCAGCTCTACTCTGTGGCATACCACCTGTTCAGAGGCGATCTGTGCCTGACGTATAAAGCCATGTCCAACCCGGAATTAATGGACATGCTGCACCTCAGAAAATCCAAATCCCATCGAGCGACGCGCTCGAGAGACTTGAACCTCAGCACTGAAATAAATAGGGACATGCTGGAGGGACAGATTCATAACCCAGAGGCTCCCTTCACTCTGGAATAAAATCCCAGTCCAGGTTAGGCAGAGTCCCTCATTGACTCTCTTCAAGAGGAATCTTGATGAGTGGATGGGAGATCGTAGGGTTACCCCGGGTATCACTTCTGTGTCACTGTTAGACAAAGGCACAGTATACTAACCTCGAAAAAGGGCATAGCAAAATAAATTTAAAATGGGTGGCGAAAGCCAAACACATTCTGGCTAGGCTTATAAATGCCCTAGGGCAGATAGCCTAATATGAACCTATGAACCTATAAATCTGGACAAAGCCTAAAATAAACAAACAGGGACAGATTATAAATATTGCCTTCATGAACTTAAAAAATTGCTAAAAATAACAGAATTTGTCAGTATGCATTTTTCTAAAAGATATGACGTCTAAAACTCAAATGTCTGTTATTATTTAGCAACTTCAATCCTTTTAGGGGGAATATGGGGCAAAAACCTGTACAGCTGAGGGGTATGCTACCTCACTCTTATACATACATACATACACACACGTACACACACTACCTCTCAATCTCTTAGCACAAGAAATCTGGACAAAGCCTGTTATAATGTTGGGACAAGGGCCCAAAACTAGGGACCCATTTAGAAAGTTGCTGCAATAACAGGATTTGTGTTAGAATGTGTTTTCTAAGGGATGAAGTCTGAAGCTCAAACAAATGTCATTATTTAGCAACTTTAATTCTTAGCTCATCCCAGTGATGTAAAAAAAAATAATTTTTACGAGGAACAGACCAAAAATATGAGGCAAAAATTTGGACATTCTGTGAAAATCTTTACAGTTCTAAGTTATGACACACAAAAATACATACCCCTACCTCCATAGAAAGTGGACAGAAGAACAAGTTTTGTATTAGCATGCATTTTCTGAGGATATGAAGCCTAAAACTCAAATGTCTGCCAATATTTTGACTTCAATCCTTATTGATTTGCAAGAAAAAACACAATTTTATGAGAAACAAACCAAAAATATGAGGCAAAAATCTGGATAATTGTGAGGTATGACCCCCCCCCCCCTTACTTGCACGCACACACACAGACCTACCTCCCTCTCTGTAGAGCAGGTGTTTGTTTTACCACTAGTTGTCTTTAAGTGAAGGAGTTCAAAGAGTGCTGCATCATTTGTAGTATAGACGTCTAAGCTGAAATCACCCCTCAGGAGTCTGTATGATATTGAAGAGACGGGCAAAGCACTTAGTCTATCAGAATGGCTAAGGGTACTCAGACCTGAGATCTTTTTAGAGAGGAAACATTGAAGGCTCTCAAGTTGCTTTAGATGCTTAGGGAGGTATATGCCATAGGGTACATGCTTCAAATAGCAAGCTAGTTATTATCCAAAATCCAATCGTAATCCTCTGTGTTAAGCATTGATCAGTGCTACTATGCTCTAGCCTCACATAAAAGTTTCAACAGCAGCACCACAGAACAGAGTTGGAAACGTAACAGCCTTAAAAGCTGTAGTACAATTTGCACTGAGTTTTGACTGATGTAACAATCTAGGTTGTTAAAAGGAATAAATACAAAAAGTAGTGTACACGGCCTACAACACAAATTTTAATATAGCGCATGTACAGAAATTAAAAACCACCACTCAAAGCTATAAATAGACCAAGAGAGCAGCATTTTTACTGCATTTAAAGAATATTTAAAAATGCATAAATAGCATTGAGTGGTCAGTACTTGTACACTTTTAGGCCTTCCACACGTTACACATTCACACTACAAAAGACATGTTAACGATGAGACACTTTGAAAATGTCTTGTTTGTAGCTATAGTCAGGAAAAATGCATAAGGTCACTATAGTAATGGAAATCTCAAAGCACTTCCTTTACAGACAAGGTACGCACACAAGTAGATTATATATATGTTTAATCAGAAAACCAGTTTTATCATATATTCAGATGCATACGTTAATGTCTGCATCACCTAATCATTTTAACCACTACAAAATAAGAGCTAACTTATTCAATCACTAATAGTACCAAAAAAAAACCAGACAATTCAAAAGTGGAAAAGCTACAGTAAAGTACTAGATATATGCATTTAATTAGTTTTTACTTCATACAATGACCTAAAGCTTACATGTGATTTGTTTTGGAAGTAACCAGCATCTCACCCAGCAGTGTTATTTTGTAAACACCGTCCATATGTCACTATCAAGTGAAATGGAATGCAGTTTACAGAGTATTGCCCTTCCTGCCTTGCTATCTCCATAAAAAAAACTACACATACCTCCAACACCTTTAGTCAGATATTCCATGGCTATGCTTAGTTTAATAGTACTTATTTTAACAGTAAGCAAACATCTTAAAGTACACTGAGCAAAAGTGGAATACGCATAAAATACATTTTAAGCTATTTATGTTTCTTAATTTACATATCCTTCACCAGCAACACATAGAAGCGATCAGTTGGGATAGTTTAATGTCTTTTCTTGAAAGATCAAGTAATGAATAACTTACACAAATTAAAAAAAAAAAACCCTATGTCACTAGATGGGTTGCAAACTGGCTCAAGGACAGAACCCACATGGTTAGAATTGCTGGAGCCATGTCAGACTCCAAACCAGTTACAAGTGGCGTCCCACAAGGCTCAGTCCTGGGACCTCTCTTGTTCGGTATATATTTCTTGGCGGTACAGGCCAACACGGAAGGACTGTGGCTGACCAAGTTCGCAGATGACTGCAAACTGGGCGCCATAATCAACTCTCCAGCCGACACAAGCATCCTCCAAAAAGGCCTCATAGAAACAGACAACTGGTGCCAGAGCCATGGCCTCAAGCTAAACGCCAAAAGTGTATAGTCATCCCCTTTGGCAAAAACAAAGTGCCCACAAATTACCACATAGGTGGTAATCCATTAAGTACAGAAGTCGTCATTAGGGACCTGGGGACCCAAGTTGATAGCAATCTCTCATTTGACAACCACGTGGCCAAAGTGGTTAGAAAAACATTTTATATAGCCCACCTAATCATGAAGGGATTCACATCTAGATCAGGGGAGGTCATCGTGCCTCTTTACTCATCCCTCATCAGGCCCATAATTGAGTACAATGCCCCTTTTGGGATGTACCTTACCAGACACCTGCAGCAACTGGAAAGACCCCAAAAGTACCTCACAAAGAGGATCAAAGGGCTCAAACAGATGCCATATGCTGCCCGGTTAAAGAAACTCCAGCTCTACTCAGTGGCATACCACCTGCTCAGAGGTGATCTGTGCCTGACGTATAAAGCCATGTCCAACCCGAATTAATGGACATGCTGCACCTCAGAAAATCTAAATCCCATCGAGCTACGTGCTCGAGACTTGAACCTCAGCACTGAAATAAATAGGACATGCTGGAGGGACAGATTCATAACCCAGAGGCTCCCTTCACTCTGGAATAAAACCCAGTCCAGGTTAGGCAGAGTCCCACATTGACTCTCTTCAAGAGGAATCTTGATGAGTGGATGGGAGATCGTAGGTTTACCCCGGCTATGACTTCTGTGTCACTGTTAGACAGAGGCACAGTATACTAACCTCAAAAAAAAGGCATAGCAAAATTAATTTAAAATGGGTGGCGAAAGCCAAACACATTCTGGCTAGGCTTATAAATGCCCTAGGGCAGATAGCCTAGTATGAACCTATGAAAAGCCTGTAGGAGATAGAATACAGGAATAGAGCCTTGAGGAAGTCTGCATAGGACATTTTACTTAAGCTCTGTAAACATTCCAATTGGTGGGTACGCCTGGTTAGATACACACCAAAGGGGGCACTGTACTCAATGATACGTCTGATGAATGCCAACTACAGTGGAACAATGACTTCCTTGGACTTAGATGCCATACCTATGTTTATAAGTTGTGCAAGATAGAAGGATTTCCTCACAACTGTAGACACGTGATGGTCAAAGGTCTAGATTACTATCTATGTGTTATCCTAAGTCCCTGACTATTGCATCAACAGTAGAGGGTGTGTTGTCAATATGATAGTTAACAGGGGTGGATGACTTCCCCAATGTTACTATTATATATTTTTTGGCATTTAGTTTTAGTCCATGGCTCTGACCTCAGTTGTTTGGCTGTTGTCAGCCCCTCCTGGAAAGCATTTGTGTCTGTGGGATTCAATGACAGCTCTTAATTTGCAATCATCTGCAAATTTAGTCAGCCAGAGACCAGCGACACTGGCCTTGACTTCAGAGAAGTAAATGCCAAAAAGGAGTGGTCTAAGGACTCATCCCTGAGGGACTCCACTTGTGACTGGCCTCTTTGTAGAGGTGAACTCCCCAGTTCTAACTTCCTGGGTCCTGTCTGTGGGCCAGTTGGCTATCCGCTGGGTGACATATGAGTTTGTACCTAACCTTTTGAGTTTGTCAACAATGCCAAAGTGGAGTATTGTGTTAAATGCTTTGGCCAGGTCAAGGTAGGCAATGTGAACCATTTTGCCCTTATCCATTGCTTTGGTGACCATCTCAAAGAAGTCCACCAGGTTGAGTAGCATGATCTGCCCTTGACGAAGCTAAACTGGGTTGGGTCCACTGTCTGGACATTTACTATATCACTGATCATTTCCATGATAATTCTTTCCATGGCTTTACATACAAGACTAGTGAGACTTATGGGTCTGTATTTTCCAGGGTCTGTAGACACGCCACCTTTGTGCAGAGGGATGACTCTTGCTCTTCTCCATTCATGCGGCACAAGCCTGTTTGCAGGCTATGGTTAAATAGCAATTCCAGAGGCCCTGGTAGGTCACGTTTCATGCTATTTAGAAGGCATCCTGGGATATTGTCTGGGCCCATTGATGCAGCGTTCTTGGCCTTAGAGACAGCATTAAGGACCTGTTCCCTAGTAATTACAGGGGGAGTTATATCAGATGGTATTTCCTGAGGGAAGGCTGAGGGAGAGAGAGGAGTCAAGTTGGAGCTGAATTTATTGGCCAATAGGTTTGCTATATCTTCTGGCTCAGTACAGGTGGCTCCATTTACAATGACCTCTGCACATAACTGTGTATTGCCTTTGAGGGTGTGGGCATAGCTAAAGAATGCCCTGTGGCTATCCTTGACCTGGGAGGTCAGATTCACCTCAAATTTGGCTTTGGTAGACTTCATTTGTCCTCTGAGATATTTGTTTAGTTTGATGAGAGTGCTTTTATCCTGCTGGGTGCTGCACCTCCTAATTTTTGCCATGATTTTCTTCCTTCCGTTATACAGCCTATTGATTTTTTGATTCCACCAGGGTGGCTTGTTTTTTGAGTTAGTTCTGTACTTCTTCCTGGTGGGTACAGCTGCCTCTATGCAGCTATATACATGCCTGTACAGGGTTTCTGTGAAAATTTCTGCATAGGCAGCAGTGTTCTCAGAGTTTATGGGGGCTTGAAATTTTGCCATGTTATCACTTAACAGCAGGAGGTTAGTCTTAAAGTACTCCCTGAATGTTTCAGGTTTAGCCGGGGGGAGGGGGGGTTCAGGTTTTATTTTTACTTCAAAGGAAACTATGTTGTGGTCAGACCTTACCGGTGAAGACATTACAGTAGGGGGTGTGCAGCACTCTACCATATTAGTGAGGACCAGATCCAGTATGGCTGCACCCCTGGTTGGTGTATTGACTATCTGGTTCAGGGAGTTTGTGTTTACAAAATACAGGAATCTGGATCTGCAAAAACAAGAAGCAAAATGAGTGATGAATGATGTAACAATATGTTTTACTTCACTTCTATAAAAAGTTTGTAAAGTTGGTAATGGGGTAGTTTCATTTATGTATTAAAAACCTGTTATAGAAATTTCACTATTAGTTCTAGGAAAAGAAATGCAATGAATTAAACTATCCTCTAACTGCTTTTACAGTACACCATGCATGAGGACTACATGACCAAGTGCACTTTTTTGTGACATAATGATAATAAAGAGCAGCTTCCAAAAAACACACACTTTAAACAAGGAGTACTGATATGAGAAACACAGGAAACTATATAACATACATTAGATTTTTTTCCTCACAAGAGGAATAACTGCAGCTAAAACATTCCTTAGTCCTTGTAAACTGTAACATATCAGCCTCACAATTCTAAAAGTCAAAGCTGCAAAAGCATGTATGTTTCCCCTAAACTTATAAACAACTTTACCATCACTGTCTGAAAGAGAAGGATTAAAATTAACAAAATGCTTAGCAACAGCTTGATAAACTAAAGCTACAGCTGCTTGGTTAGATCTGGGATTAGTTTATAAAAACTTGAATGGCTGAGGAACTTTGTGCCTTCTATCTGCTTCCTTAGGGATTGCAGGTTGGCTGTCACAGAAACCATGGGCTATGACAAACATCCTTTATGCTGCTATCACTGCGGGATGGGTGAAGTTTCTGGGAATTCCGGTTGTGGCAATTTGTAGTACTTTTTAAGGGACTGAAAAATTTTAGTGCTCTCCCACTGACAACAACAGCACATGTTGGAAACAGTCTCAGAGAAAGTGAATCCCTCTCACAGGGAGATTTGGATACCATGCTTCCTCAGAATCTGAATAAAAAAACTGAGGGCAAAAACCTATACATGTCCTTTCACATTCCCCTACATATTCCAAATCCAGAAATTCTTCAATGAAAGATTTCTTTTATCAGAAAAGACCTTACAAGAAGTGTCAACAGCAAGCACAAGACCCTGAGCGTAGCCCAATAAATTACTCTTGTCCAAAGGGAATGACACAGGAGAAGTTAAATGTTTAATTTTTGGTCTGTTTTTGACAGGAAAGTTGGGGCAAAGAGACCTAAGTACAGCCACTTACAGTTCTCCAGGGATGGGCACAACATTCTCACTAAGCAAGGGCACAGTTCTTGCCTCTTTTCCCCATGATCAACAAAAGTTGCTCTACTTTGCCCATAGGGTGGGGGCAACAGCTGCAGAGGATATAACTACCCACTCCCCATTTCACGGTGGCTGCATAGACAACACCAGAGGGATCCATTAAAAAAGATGAGTGGTCTGAGGAACAAGCTTTGGCCACAGCAGAGTTGCGCTCCTATGACTATGGCAAATTATCAGCCTGCTGTGATGGCAAAGGCTGCTTAGTTAACTTTTTTTTTTTTTTTGTAACTGGAAGCAGGTTCAACCAAGGAACAAGTAGTTTCTCCTGTTGTCAAACTGAAAACGGTGCTCGTTTCCCAGAAAAGCCTAGAATCAACAATCGATAAAACAGGAAAGTAAAGTCACTTTCCCACAAAAAACACATTAAAAAGCACTTTAAACACTCCCTCCAGTCTCAAAAAGTAAAATAAAGACAGTTTCTCAATAGAAAAAAAATGAAACTTTTTTACTGCAAAAGTAAACAAGTGAACTCCCATTCAAAAGTATACAAAAGTAATGTGCCAGTTATTAAAAGTACTTTTCCATAGCTTTAAAGTAGTTGTTTTTTTCACAAAAATGTAGTTTAATGTGGAAGGTTTATTTCCAAATGGAACAGCATTAGTTGACTGTGAATCCTCAAAAGCCTGCACAGGAGTGTACTTCCTCAGTGGAAAGAAAGCTCTCAAGGGTTTGGCACCCAAACTTGTTTTTTTGTACTGGTCATCTCAACTTGAGCTGATTAATGGTGTGGGTGCATGAAAGTTCTCCTGAAGCTTTGGAAGCTGGACAGCTATTGCATCCTACACAGGTTATAACCCATATAGCTTAGCCTACTGCAGCAGTGTTCAATATGAAGAACAATGTCCCCTTGAAAGGAAATGGGAGTGTATTCTCTAAGCCTTAGACCATGGCATCTTGAACAGAACAGCCTGAACTTTCTGTTGTGTGCAGACGCAAAAAGATCTACCCAGGTAATACCCCACTGATGGACAATGTCCAGAAAGACTTCTCTGTTTAACATCCACTCATGAGAGTCTGTTCTGGAGTTGCTCAAATATAGTAATCACCTATGAAACTAAGAGACAGAAAGAGCTTTTGAGATAGAGGAACCTGGAAATGGTTAAGGTAGAGAGGGGGAGAAGAATGCTGACAGTCAAAGAGATGTGAACCCTTGGATCTTTTACCCTATTAAGAAGATTTTTGTTCATTGTGAACAAACAAACTTACTTTAGAAGGGTAGTTTCACTGATACTTAGGGACAGGAGAAAGAAAGCCTTGCTTCAAATTTTGTATGACTTTACCTTTTTCCTGCAAGGTCTTGAAAAGTTTCACAGCCACTGAACCATAGAGATGGTGGCTATTCAGAGGGGAGGCCAGATGCTTTGCTTTGACATCCTCAGGTAAAGGCTGAAGTCTAAGCCATGAAAATCTGCAAAGAACAACCCCAGTATTAGCTGTTCTAGAAGAGGCATCAGTAGCATTATAACTGCACTTAAAAGAATGCCTAGCAACCTGAAAAGCAGAGCTAAGAAGGCATGTTATAGAATATTTAGCATCCAAGTTCTGAAAATCTGACAGAATATTGCCTAAGTTACGTTGGGGTCCGAATGGAGAGATGATAAAATCAGCAAGCAAAGGAGAGTAGTACTAATGGAACTGAATAAATACCTCAAATCTTAGGGAGTACCTTCACAATGTGGATCCTGTTTTTTTTTTTTTCCTTACATAATCTCACCAAGGAGACACTGAAATATGGTCTGTATATTATACAGCATACATCATGGACAGAAGTAGATTAAAAATATAAAAACAGCTGGGTGCCCAAGTCCCAGGATAAAAAGTAAGGTCCAGTGGTGACAGGAATGGAAAAAATGACAGTGCTAAATCCTATAGACAAGGAAACATTTCTACAATGGATTTAGGCCAGGCTCAAGAGTAGATGGCTCCCTGCTGTATCAGGAAGTAGTAGTCCACAAAATCAGAAAAACTGATACGCCAAAAAAATAAAGCTGACAGAGTGGACTACTGAGGATAAGAAAGAAATTATGTACTTTTACTATTATGCAAGAAGCCCAGAACTTTCATACAGAAGATAAACAAAAAGATTAAGAGAAATTGGAGGAAAGAAAAATATTTGCACAAGAAAAACTGTCAAAAGCTTCAAATGCAAATTTTCATTAACACAATAGATTCATGAAAAACATTATACAGACCAAGAAACCTTCGGCCATTTGGAAAAAGAAACAGCTGAGGAAGTGAAAAATATAAAGAACAAAATCTAAAGATTTTTGAAAGGTGCAAAAAAGATATATGAGAGAGAGAGATCTGATATGGTGCAATATTTATGCAAACGAGAAAGACAAATTAATCTATACAAAAAAGCAGCCCCAAAGATATTCGAAGAGAAAGACAGGCAAAGGCACCCAGATATGGAAAATTTCACAATACAAAAAAATAAGATCACAAAAGGGAATGTAGAACAGAGGATTAGCAAAGTAGAAATTAAAAAAATAGAAGTAGAAGTTATGCAATACCTGTGAAGTGAAGGATTTAGTGCAAAAAGTCTAACACAGGTTGTATCACAGCATAATGGAACAATGAGTCTCCCAAGTAAGGAGAAACAGGAGTAGCAGGAGACATCTAGAAAAAATGTAGACATGGGAAAGAAAAAGAGATTTAATACAGTGCAACATTTATGCAAAAGAAAAAGCAAAACTAATCAATAAAAAAGAGCAGCACCAAATATATTTGAAGAGAAATACAAACAAAGGCATCCTGATATCTTTGATATTATTATGTAATGTGGAGCTTTTCTCCCCGGGCCTCCACTGAAAATGGGCTCCTGAGCCCAGTGGACCTCCTCGGTCATCAAACTGAAATAAATAAATAAATAAATATGCAAAATTTTACAATACAAGAAATATGAAAACAAAGAGGGAAAGTAGAAAGGAGGAATAGTAATAGAGAAGTTAAAAGAAATATAAACAAAGGCTATGGATTACCAGCAAAGTGAAGGATTTACTGCAGAAAATCTAACTGATAACACCACTGCAGAACAGAATAATGAATCACCAAATTAAGGACAAACAAGTGGAGTGGGAAAAATCTGATCAGTTGCCATATGAAGATACTCTGGAACCTTCAGTACGAAACCAGTATAAAAATTCAGTTGGAGTTGCACAGCAGGGGAAGGAACAGGAAATTGTGGCAACTCTGACGCAGTCAACGTTGTGGAGTGATAGGTCAGTGAGTTCCTATATGAAAGAGCGATGGATGACACACAATGAAACTGAACAGAATATGGCACAGGAAGATGCTCTGGACCTTTCTGCAGAATGCCTACAGGAAACGGAAAACAAAGAATGTGCCCTCAGTTTAAAAGAAAATTATCTAAGGGATGAGTTGCTTGATTCAATAGAGATGGATAGACATGTTAAGATCAATTACAGAAAAAGACTACTGAAAGTCAGTAAGACAAAAAATGTTATAAGTTTGATAAAACAATGAGCACAACAATCAGGACTGTTCATAGAAATGTATGCAATACAACAGAAGTAAATGGGATACATTACTGTGCAGCTAAGTTAATAACAGGTAAATTCTTACCACAAAAACACAGGGCAGTAAGGGAAAGGAAGGGAGAAATTAAATGCTATCATGGAAGTATCGAACAGAGAAAACTATAACGCAATTAAGACAAGTGTCACTGTTTGAAGAGTACAGAAGAGGGAACAGATCACCAAAAATACTTAGAAAGGTAGATGCGATAAAATAAATATTCAGTATCAGAACAGATCAGGATTTATTGTACACTATAGCAAATAATAAAGATATCAGCACAGGCAAAAAAAATATAAGATATGCAAATAACTATAAAGGAAAAGTACAAAATAATTTATTGATGACCCAAAAAAGTTTTATAGAGGATTGGGAAAAAAGACAAAAGGAATTTAACCACCACCACAAAGGAAGAAATAGATGCATTTTGGAGAAATATCTATGAAGATTCTCTGGAACTTAAAGATGCTGACTGGATAGAAAAAGTAAAAGCAAAAATAAGAAGTTAAAATGTACAGGATATGAAACTGTATGAAGTAATGGCCAGAAATTTTGAAACAAAATTAAGAAAAGCTCATAATTGGAAAACACCAGGCCCAAATGCAGTACCTAACTTCTGGCTAAAAGTATTAACATCTTTACATGAAGATTTAGCATTGAGTAAAAACTACTTATATGTACCTGGTTAACAACAGGAAAAGCAATACTCCTCCTTAAGAGTAAACCTGCTAGATGTCCTAAAAACTATAGACCAATAACATGCCTTCCAATGATGTATAAATTATACACTGGAACTGATGCCAACATAGTTTATAACTATATTAGAAGAAAAGTCAATCATGGCAATAGAACGAGAGGTTAACAAAAGAAAGTCATACGGACAAAGGATCATTTATTGTTAAAATCATAACAGAAACTGAACTGTGAAAAGGGGAAGAATCCAAGTATGGCATGGATAGACTACAAAAAAAGCATTTCACAGCATCCCACATTCATGGATAAAAGAATGCTTGCAAATGTATAAGATGCACTCTACTTTGATCAATTATATTACAGTGACCATAAAACAGTGGCAAGCAACTCTGCAGCTAAGCCATGATAAAAGGACAAATTATCATTCTAGGGATAAAAATTCAAAGGGGGATATTCCAGAGTGACTATCACCACTGCTGTTTTTTGTCTTGCCCTTAACTCATTAAGCTATCTACTTAACATATTAGGTCATGGCTGCAATTTGTGTCCCAGAAAACAACAAAGTATAAAGACGTATCTTCTTTCTGTGGATGATTTATATCTATAGTTCATCAGATGAGGAACTGAAAGCACAACTACAAGAGGTCAAAACTTTCTCAGATGATGAAAGAATGTCATTTGGTCTTGAGAAATGTGCAAAAGAAACATTCAAAGCTGGAAAGCTGCAGTACCAAGACAATATCAGTCTGCGACAGAAATTTGGTACAAGAACTTGAGCAAGACGGAGTATATAAATATTTGGGAATTGATGAAGGATCAACAATAAAACATAAACAAATGTGAATAAAATTTAATAAGGAATATTTTAGAAGACTAAAATTAATACTGAAAACAGCTCTGATATCTGGGAACAAACTCCAAGCTTTAAACCAATTTGTTCTTCCTCCTGTAACTTATAGTTTTGGGATGACTGACTGGTCCCAAAAGGTACTGGATCAGTTGGATAGGAAAACAAGAAAGATGCTTCATGCTTATCACATGACTTATAAAAATCAGTGTACACTAATATATATTCCCATTTCTGGGCTCCTTGAAATTGATTACATGTATATATCTGCAATTGTAGGACGGCATACATATTTGCTGACCTCACAAGATCCAAACATAGAGAAAGTTTTAAAACATGAGGAGAACAAGTCTAAGATGACTTCTCTGTTTAGTTTAGGAGAAGCATATTGGTGTCAAATGGAATGGAATCAAACTAGAAGTAGATAATAATCAGGTAGCAACTGAATGTGCCAAAAAAAAAAAAAAAAAAAAAAGAATAAGGTAAAGGAGCAGATAAGTAGGCATGGAATTTGGAAAATGCATAAATATAGTTGTGCAAGTACAGAAAACTCCTGGAGCAACCACATGTTGATCAGGATTTAATGCAGGAATGGTAAGGAGAGGTGAATTTGAACCAAAAGACAAATGGTTAATATTGGTGGCCCAAGACAGTGATACACTAATGACAGAAGGCTTGTGTAGTGAAAGGCATAACAATGTGGCAAGACTGTTGCATTGGGAACTGTGCAAACATTACAATACTGAAGTAGCTGAGAAACACTGGAAACATCAGCCACAAAGCATTATAGAAAATGATGAAGTTTACATAACATGGGATCACCCATTACCAACAGTTCAAAAAATAGATGTGAGAAAATCAGATATAGTAGTTCAGGAAAAGAAAACAAAAGTAGCATTGATTACTGAAATTGCTACACCAAGTGATTACAGTGTCTTATATACAGAGAGAGACAATCCTAAAATACCAAGATTTGCAGGCAGGAACAAGAGCAATTTGTAAGAAGGGTACCCAGGTAAATCCAATAATAGTAGGAGCAATGGGTTTCATAAAAACGAATTTACAGTCGTAGTCAGATACATTATCAATACATGTAACTCCAAATGAATTTCAGGAGGAGAGTGAGTTCTAGGCACATCGTGGGTGCTGCGAAAAACACTTTTGGTTAACACCAAAGAATGAAACAATACTAATTTCATGAACTTTAATCATACTTTGACTTAGTAATGGGGTTTATTCCCATCATGGTATTAGAAACACAAAAGTCTTGGAAAAATTAAACATAGATAGAATGTACCTCATCCTATAGGTTTGGTAGCTTATATCCTTAAAGACTAGGACAATAGAAAGTACAGTTGTGTACACTTACCATAAATGTAGATATTCGAGTGTATTCACTGTTGCAGTCATCACACTTGGGTTATCCTGCCAGGGGTGGCCCTCAGTGGGCCCGAATACCAGAGGCTTAGTATTTCTGTGTCCCTTGCTGTTGCTCCAAGACTGATGTTAGGTCGTCAGTGGTATAAAAACAGGCAGCCGATGCCATTGCGTCAGTTTTTCTTGCCCCAAATGTCAGGAGCCCCCAAATAGGGAGCTACGTTATGGTGGAATAACACCACCAGTAGAAAGTAAATACCAAATAGCCTTGTAAAGCGTGAGGAAGGGAGAGAGAGAGATAAGGGGGATGGAGGGTGGGAAACCAGGACTGCAACAGTGAATACACTCGAACATCTATATTTATGGTAAGTGTACACAACTGTACTATGTTCTTTGTGTTTCACTGTTGCAGTCATCACACATGGGTTGATTCCCAAAGCTAAAGAACGGGTGGAGGCAGTCAAGAAGAGTTGGGGCTGGCTAGTATGCCCTGCAGTGCTGCAGCTGCAAAGCCTTCCGTGGGTTTGGAAAAGATAGGTGGTAATGCTTGGTGAAGGTATGAAAAGAACTCCAAGTTGCAGCTTCCAGGATGTCCCTGGTAGGGACCCCTCTGAGAAAAGCTGCAGAGGTAGAAGTTGCCCTAGTGGAAAGTGTTCTTACCCCCTGTGGGGGTGGTTTCCCATGGTGTTTGTAACAGAAATGGATACAGTGTGCTATCCATTTGGAAATGGTTTGTTTTCATATGGCCTTGCCCTCTGCCCCTGGTGCAAAGCTGACTAGTAACTGGTCAGATTTCCTAAAGGGCTTAGTCCTATCCAGATAGAATCTGAGCTGTCTGTGCACATCTAAAGAGCGCAGGATCCTTTCCCGCTTATTTTGAAGTTTAGGGAAAAAGGTGGGCAAATGAATAGATTGGTTGAGAGCCGCACTGGATACCACTTTAGGCCTGAAAGTAGAGTTAGTCCTGAGGGAGACCCTGTGAAGGGTTCCACAGCCATGAGTGTTTGTTGCTCAGACACTCTTCTAGCTGAAGTGATGTCCAGTGGCAAAGTTAAGGTCCCAAGCAGGGGTAGGGGCTCTTCTGGGTGGCATTAAGTTGTTAACCCCTCTAAGGAACTGCTTGATGAGAGGGTGTAAAAAGACAGGTGGCTCTGTGCTGTAATGAGCAGAGATGGCAGAGGCATGGATTTTAATAGAAGAGAAGGATAGGCCTCTGTGAAGTAGGTCTGCTAGGTAATCCTGGATGAGAGGTAAGGAGGGCTGTGCTGGTTCAGCTCCTTTAGCCTGGATCCAAAAAATATCTTTTCCACTTGTCAGCATAGGATTTTCTAATGCAGGGTCGTCTGGCTTCTCGTATAACGTCCAGGACCTGCTTGCTTAGGCCGGCCACTGGAGGAGAGGTCAAGTAATAAGCCAGGCTGCCAGGTTCAGGGTCTGTAATTGTGGATGCAAGAACTCTCCCTCCTGCTGAGTCAGGAGAGTTGGAATCTGAGGGAGGTGCCATGGAGGCAACGGTGACAGACTGCGCAGCAATGGGTACCAATGTTGGCATTGCCAGTCTGGGACAATCAGGATTGCCCTTGGTTTTTCCTCCCTTATTTTGAGTAATACCCTTGTAAGAAGAGGTAGAGGGGGAAATGCATAGATCGAGAGGTTTAACCATTGGAAGGATAGGGCATCCACTTTCCAGGCCTTGCTGTGAGGTTCCCTGGTGCAGAATTTGCTGAGCTGGTGGTTGCTGTGGGAGGCAAATAGGTCCACATTTGGGGTATCCCATTTCTGGGTTATGAGGCTGAAGGTGTTGTGGTTTAATTGCCACTCGTGTGGGTCTAGGAGATTTCTGCTTAAGTTGTGTGCCAGAGAGTTTTGGTTGCCTGGCAAGAATTGTGCTAGCAGGTGCATATGCATGGCTGCTGAAGCCATGTTCCAAAGGGTCATGGCTAGTCTGCAGAGTGGATAAGAGTGGGCTCCCCCCTGCTTGTTGATGTACTACATCATTGTGGTGTTGTCTGTTTTGATTAGTAGAGGCCCTGGAGAGAGTAGGGGGGTCTGAAAGCTGTCAGAGCATGCTGAACAGCTAGCATATCTTTTTGGTTGATGCGCAGATGAATTTGATTTGAGCTCCAGTGGCCCTGAATGCACCTGCCGTCCAGGTGTGCACCCCAGGCATAGTCTGATACATCTGTGGTTAGGGTCTGGGTGGCGTGGGGTTGTGAAAATGGAAGTCCCTTGTTGTGGTTGCATGCTGATGCCCACCAAAGAAAATCTTTCCTTAGACAAGGTATCATGGGTATAATAGTTTCCAGGTCCTGAGACTGTTGACACCAAATGCTCTTTAAGTACCACTGAAGTTTCCTCATATGCAGCCTGGCATATGGAATTAGTAGAATGCAGGAGGCCATGAACCCTAGAGCTTGCAGGATTTTCCTTGCAAATAACTGGGTTCTGTTGGCCAGTTGAGAGAAGTAGCCTGTCAGATAGGCTTGTTTTTCTGGAGTAAGGAATGCCATCTGGGATTCTGTGTCCAGGCTTGTTCCCAGGAATACAATTTTCTGACTGGGGACTAGTTTAGATTTATTTTCATTTATAGTGCACCCAGGTGAGATCAGTAGGTTCTTTACAAAAGTCAGGTGCTGCAACAGCTTTTCCTCACAGTCTGCCTGAATCAGGCAGTCATCCAAGTAGGAGTAAATTTGAATATTTCTTTATCTGCAAAAGCAATGGCTGGGGCCAGGCATTTTGTGAAAACTCTAGGAGCAGTGGATAAGCCAAATGGAAGTGCAGAGAACTGATGGTGCATAGATCCTGCCCTGAAACATAGTTATTTCCTGCAAGAGTCTCTGATTGGGATGTGCAGATAGGCCTCCTTTAGGTCTAGGGTGGCTAACCAGGCATCTTTGGAAAGCATAGGAAGAAGCTGCTGGAGGGTAAGTATTTTGAATTTTGGTACCACTAGGAAAGTGTTTAGAATGGATAGATCTAAGACTGGGCGCCAGGTGCCCCCTTTTCTGGGTACCAGGAAAAGTCTGGAATAGAAACCTTGGCCTATCTAGTCTGCAGGAACAGGCTGAATTGCCCTCATGGAGAGCAGGGAATGAACTTGGTTTTGTCCCTTTGCCCACTGGTTTGGAGGAAGATCTGGGAACCCTTTTGGGGTTGGCAGTGTGTGAAAACAAAATTTGTACCCCTGGGGCACTATGTTGAGGACCCATTGATCGTTGGTAATGGAGGCCCAGTTTTTTGCATGGGAGGCAAGTTTTCCTCCTAGGGGTACAAGCAGGTGGGCAGAGGTAAGAGGTGGATTGGAAAAGTCATTGTGAATTCTTTCCATAAGGGGAGGCTTAGCACTCCCTGTTTTAGAAGTGGAGGTACTCCATTGCTCAGATCTCTGCATTCCCTGGGACTGCTGTCTGGGGGGGTCTGCTTCCCCTAGGTCTAGTCTGAGGAGGCCTTGAGGGGGCTGGAAAGGAGCAATGTTTTGAGGGGCAATGCCTACTGAATCTCGGAGGCTGGACTTGCAAAAAGTCTAACTGTCTGCATAGACTTAGCTTTTTCTTCCATCTTTTTTAAAACTTCCTCTGCTTTGGTGCCAAACAGATTGTCTTTGTTCAGTGGTGCGTCCAATAGTTTTGATTTGACATTTTCTGTTCCTTAAGCTAAGCATGCCTTTTAATTACAGAACCTGTGACTGCTGCCCTGCAGGATGCTTCTAGGGTGTCAAACCCACATTGCAGGGTATGCTTAGAAACTTGGCTTGCAGAATGCATACACTCCTGTAATTCTTTATTTTCTGCACAGCCTGGGAAGGTAGATAATTTTTGTTTAATAAGTTCCATTGTATGTTGCTGGTATTTCGGCATGTGGAACTGGCAATGTAATACTCTAATGTTAAGAGTTGCAGAGGTGTATACTTTTTTACCCCATCTATCTAAAGCTCGGGAATCCCTATCTGAAGGTGTGGGATTCTTAGCTGTGGTTGCTTTTATTCCTTTAGGTCCTTGGGGGATGACCTCTGGGTCAGCAGTAGGATTTTCGAAAAGAAATTTGTGTGAGTCAGGACTCTGTAATACCTGTCAGGTTTCCTGGGAGCAGGAAGTAGAGTATCAGGAGTTACACTGGATTCCATAAAGACATCATCCACAACATCCAGCACAGGAGGAATAGCTAAGGGTCTGTGCTGTGGTAAATCTAAAAATTCCCTGAGTCACTTTTTGGACTGAGGATAATCCTGGCATTCCCAATGGAAATGCTCTCTCAAGGTATGTAAGATTTCACCAAAAGAAAAATCCTCTGGAGGAGAGGCAGAAGGACTGGATTCCTCTGCATCTGAATCCTCATAAGCAGATAAGGGCATGTCTTCATAATCAGAAACTTCAGAGTCGTCGGACTCTTGGTCGGATAAAGCTGCTGGGGACAAGTCTCTTTTTCTTTAAGCAGGGGTAGGCTGACTTCCCCTAATCAGCATCATAAAGTCTTCTGCCATTTTAAGCATTTGAGATTGAGGCATGGAAGCAGGCGCTTGAGCTTGGGTCATCGTTTTTTTAGGCTTAGCTCGAAAGAACTGAAGACGCAAAAGAAGTCGTCGTTTGTGTCGAATATTGGTAGTGCGAAGAACTTCCTCGGAAGCCGGTGCCTGCACAGAATCGCAGAACCCATCCAAGATAGAGACATCTGCAGGTTCCATAGTCAAAGAAGAGTCTTGCAGCATACCGGACTCCGAACGGGTCTCAGTAGCAGCCTGCGAATCCACAGAAGTAGGCATCAGGGGCTGCAAAAGCACCTCACTGAGTACCAGCAAACTGGCAACTAGCTTAACGGAAGCATTGTCAGTAGTTTTGGACCTGTGCAGTCTGTCTCTGTCTTTATCCTTATGTTTTTTCGGAAGATCGGTAGTCGGAAGGCTTACCGAAGCCATTTCGGAATATGGAGATCGAGAGCAAAAGTATTTAGCTATGATAAGGGGCCGACAACATTTAGTTCTGGCGTTGAACAAAGCACAAAACCGACAGTGAGGGACGTCGTGGTTTGGGCCTAAACAAGTGATGCAGTAAGAATGTAAATCTCGGTGTACTTGCTTTCCACAGGCGAGACAATTGTTAACTTTTTCTGATATTGGTTAGAGCAAGAAAAAAGGATCCCCAATGGGGTGCTTAGCTTTAGAAGACTTCAACTTCAAATTCGGAAATGAAAACTCAGGTAGTGGCCGACCAGCACTCGTGGTCGGGGGAGGCAAAGAGATCTACCTCTGGAGTCCCCCATTTCTGAATTAGAAGGTTGAAAGTGCTGGGCTCTAACTGCCACTTGTGTGGGTCTAGGAGATTTCTGCTTAAGTCATCTGCCAGTAAGTTCTGTTTGCCTGGCAGGAAATGAGTTTGCAGACAGACTTGCATGTCCAAGGCCGTGTTCCACAGGGCCATGGCTAGCCTGCAGAGTGGGCAAGAGTGGGTTCCCACCTGCTTGTTGATGAACCACATAACTGTGCTGTTGTCTGTTTTTATTAGCAGGTGTCCTGGTGAGAGTAGGGATCTGAAAGCTGTCAGAGCATGCTGCACAGCTAGCATCTCTTTTTGGTTGATGTGCAGATGAATTTGACTTGGGCTCCAGTGGCCCTGAATGCACTTGCCGTCCATGTGTGCTCCCCACATTGTCTGATGCATCTGTGGTTAGGGTCTGGGTGGCATGGGTTAAGTAAAGGGCAGTCCCTTGTCATGGTTACATGCAGCTGCCCACCAAAGAAACTCTGTCCTTAGACACAGGGTATGAGAGGAATGACAGTTTCCAGGTCCTGAGAATGTTGGCACCAAACACTTAAGTACCATTGAAGTTTCCTCATATGCAGTCTGGCATATGGAATTAGTAGGATGCATGAGGCCATGCATAGAGCCTGCAGGATTTTCCTTGCGGATAGCTGGGTTCTGGTGGCCATTTGAGTAAAATAGTCTGTCAGATAGGCTTGTTTTTCTGAAGTGAGGAATGCCATCTGGGATGCTGTGCCCAAGCTTGCTCCCAGGAATACAATCTTTTAACTGGGGACTAGCTTTCATTTCTTTTCGTTGATGGTGTACCCCAGGGATGTTAGAAGGTTTATTACAAATGTCAGGTGCTGCAACAGCATTTCCTGACTGTCTGCCTGAATCAGACAGTCATCCAAGTATGGGTAAATTTGGATATTTCTCTGCCTGCAGTAAGCAATGGCTGGAGCCAGGCATGTTGTGAATACTCTGGGATCAGTGGATAAGCCAAAGGGAAGTGCAGAGAATTGATAATGTATAGATCCAGCCCTGAAACGTAGATATTTCCTGCATGACTCCCTTATAGGGATGTGCAGATAGGTTTCTTTTAAGCCTAGGGTGACTAACCAGGCATCTTTGGCTAGCATAGGTAGAAGCTACTGCAGGGTGAACATTTTGAATTTTGCTACCACCAGGAAGGTGTTGAGAATTGAAAGATCTAGGATTGGGCGCCAAGAGTCCTCTTTTCTGGGTACCAGGAAAAGTCTGGAATAGAATCCTTGACCTATCTGTTCCACAATAACAGGTTGAATTGCCCTGATAGAGAGCAGGGATATAACTTGATTTTGTGCCTCTGCCCACTGGTTTGGAGGAAGGTCTGGGAACCCTTTTGGGGTTGGCAGAGAGTGGAAGTAAAATTTGTACCCCTGGGATACAATGTTGAGGACCCATCAGTCTTTGGTGATGGACATGCAGTTTTTTTGCATGAAGGGCAAGTTTTCCTCCTAGGGGCACAAGCAGTTGGGCAGAGGTGGGAAGTGGAGTAGAGAAGTCATTGTGAATTCTTTCTGTACAGGGGTGAGCACTCCCTGCTTTGGAGGTGGAGGCACTCCATTGCTTAGATCTCTGCATACCCTGAGACTGTAGTCTGGAGGGTCCGTTTCCCCTGGGTCTAGTTTGAGGTGGTCTTGAGGGGGGTTGGAAAGGACCAATGTTTTGAGGGACAATGTCTACTGTATCTAGGAGGCTGTACTGGTAAGAATTCTTTGACTGTCTGCATAGATTTAGCTTTTTCTTCCATTTTTTTATGAACCTCTTCTGCTTTGGTGCCAAACAGATTGTCCTTGTTCAAAGGAGCATCTAATAACTTTGATTTGACATGGTATGGCAAGGTCTTCCCCTTAAGCCAAGCATGCCTTCTCAGTACAGAACCAGTGACTGCTGCCCTGAAAGATGCTTCTAGGGCGTCAAAGCCACACTGCAATGTATGCTTGCTGACTTGGCTTGCAGAATGCATAAGGTCTTGCAATGCTTTATTTTCTGCACAGTCTGTAAAGGTTGCTATTTTTTGTTTAATAAGTTTCATAACATGTTGTTGGTACTTTAGCATGTGAAACTGACAATTCAAAGCCCTAATGGCTAGAGTTGCAGAGGTATATACTTTCCTACACTATCTGTCCAAAGCTCTGGAATCCTTGTCCGAAGGGGTGGGATTCTCAGCTGTAGTTGCTTTGATACCTTTAGACCCCTGGGAGATGATCTCTGGGTCAACAGTAGGATTTTTGAAAAGGAATTTGAGAGAGTCAGGTAATCTGTAGTACCTGTCTGATTTCCTAGGAGCATAGGGTAAAGTATCAGGAGTAAGACTGGATTCCATAAAGACATCATCCACAACTTCCAAGACTGGGGGTATTGCTAAAGGCCTATGTTGTGGCAAATCTAGACATTCTCGGAGTCTCTTTTTGGACTAAGGATTGCCTTGGCATTCCCAATGGAAATGCTCTCTTAAAGTATTTAAGGTTTCACCAAAAGAAAAGTCCTCTGGAGGAGAGGCAGAGGGAATGGATTCCTCTGCATCTGAATCCTCATAAGCAGATAAGGGCATGTCTTCATAATCAGATACCTCAGAGTCGTTGGACTCTTGGTCTGTTAAGCTGCTGGGGACAGGTCTCTCTTTCTCTTAGCAGGGGAAGGCTGACTTCCCCTAATCAGCGTAATAAGGTCTTCTGCCATTTTAAGCATTCGATGTTGTGGCAAGGGAGCAGCTGCATACGCTTTGGTCGTCAGTTTTCTAGGTGTAGCGCGTACTCTTGGCCTTAGAAACTCAGCAGTTTTAAACAGAACTGAAGACGCGAAAGAAGTCGTCTGCTTGTGTCGAACATTGGTAGTGTGAAGAACTTCCTTATAAGCCGGTGCCTGCTCAGCGGCTCCAGACACATCCAAGGTAGAGATATCCACAGCTTCTACAGTCGAAGAAGACTCTTGCGGCATACCGGACTAACGGGTTTCAGTATAGGCCTTCGAATCCACTGAAGCGGGCATCAGGCGCTGCAAAAGCGCCTCACTGAGTACCGGCGAACTGGCAACTAGCTTAATGGAAGTGTTGTCGGCAGCTTTCGACCTGTGCGTCTCTGTCTTTATCCTTGCATTTTTTTTGGAATATCGCTAGTCAGATAGCTTATCAAAGCCATTTCAAAATACGGAGAGAGAGAACGAAAGTATTTAGTGACAATAAGGGCCTGACGACGAACAGTTCGGGCGCTGAACAAGGCACAAAACCGACAGCGAGGTACGTCGTGGTCTGGGCCTAAACAGGTGACGCAGTATGAATCGAAATCTCGGTGTGGTATTTGCTTTCCACAGGCAAGACAATTGATAACTTTTTTCTGACATCGGTTAGAGCAAGAAAAAATGATCCCCAATGGGGTACTTAGCTTTAGAAGACTTCAGGATGATTCAATTCGTAAACAAAAACTCAGGTAGCGGCCAACCGGCACTCATGCAAACTGCTTCTGCTTCGGGCTCTTTGGCAAGAAAGATTGATGTAATGGCGTTGGCTGCCTGTTTTTATACCCGACGGCCTGATGTCAGTCCTGGAGCAACAGCATCCGACGCAGAAATACTAAGTCTCTGGTATTTGGGCCGACTGAGGGCTACCTGCAGGCAGATAACCCAAGTGTGATGACTGCAACAGTGAAACACGAAGAACATCAGATGGATATGAGGTAGGCTTCTTACATAAGAACTTTTCTGAGTCTGGCATCTTGTAGAAACTATCTGGTTTCTTAGGAAGAGATAGCAGAGACTCCAAAATAAGAGAAGCAGTAGAGAAAGTATGTAAGAATGCTTCAAAAGCAGGAGAAATGGCAGAGTTTAGGCATTCCCATTTCGAAAAGAGCATAGTTTCTAAATTATGTGACATCCAGAGATCTCTCTCACTGAAAATGTTGCATAATTTTAACTACAGTGTCTCCAACACAGAGTTCCTCCGAAGGGGAAAAAGGAGATAAAGAGTCTATCATCAATGGTATAGCTACTGCTGAATAAATTTGGGAAAAATAGGCCAAGAAATCATCCCCATCAGATTCAGAATCTTCTTTGTCTTCAGATTCCTCTCTCTCTGCCTTTTGAGAGGAGGAGGAGGAGAAGAAAAAGCAGCAGGAAAGAAAGAGGGAGGCTTTAAGAATAAGCTAACCTTGAAATGCCCAACTGAAACTCTGCTATTCTTTCTGTGGATCCTTTGGAGTCTGAGAAGAAACAGTATTAACTCTTCTGCTGCTTCTTAACTGTGACTGCCTGTACAAAACAAGGTAGCTCCAAGCTCCGACAAACCTTGATCAAGGAACCTGGAACTTCTTCCCTGACTGAGATCTTACATGCCATTGGGTCCGTCTGAAATAAGTCAAGGCTCCTCCTCGCATGCAGCAGACACTGGCTGGACATAACAGATGTTTGAGATGGCTTTACCACATTGGCCCCTAATGGGGTAGCAATAGAGGGAGCAACAACTGGACGGTCAAAGGTCTCATCAAGAGACATGATGGAGATTGTCCATGTCCAACTCAACTGCAGAAGTCTCAAGCTTTAACATTTTAAACCATTTCTGCATTGAAGGGACACTGGCAGATGAGGACTCGGATGCCATCTTACTTTAGGCAAGTGTTTTAATCTTTTGGTTCTCAAGGTAAGTTTTTAATGACAGATAGCTATGCAAACTCTTAGGCACAAACGGCTGGCAAATAGAACAGTTCCTTCAATTGTGCTCAGCACCTAAACAAAACAGGCACATAAGGTGATAGTCTCTGTGAGGTATCTGCATCCCACAATCACATTTTCCTGTCTTTGATGACTTGTACAAAATTTTAAAGTACAAAAAAAAATAGAGAACAGGAGGGTAACCAATGGGGATATTCAACTGCCCAATGGTTCAGGAAGAGGTACGCATCGTATGGTTGATAGACTGAAGTTGAAGTGATAGTTCAGTACTTGGGTAGATGTTAAGAAAGTTCTGAGGTAATCTGCACCCATACATCCTTTATATACCATTGCCTACTTGAGGATGAGGACATATTTTGGGAATTATGGCATAAAAACAGGGTGCTCTTGGCTTTGGTATGCTGGCCAGATATACAGCTATCCATGTCAGGATATCCCATCCTTTATTAATGCTACAACAGTGATCCAAGGCAGATCATAGCTTTCTACATTAGTCAGCAAGAAGGGTCACTGACACTTCAAAACCCAGTAATTAAAATAAAATACCAGAAAAAAAGTTATGTACTCACCATAACATTACATCTCTGTTGTCCATTTTCATTCTTCTTCAACTGATGGGGTCTCCGATCCAACTTGGTTGCTTCTTCCAGATCCTCGAATCCAAATTTTACCCATAATACCCCGCCAACCTAAATATCTCAGAATGAGCTTGCAGTCCATAGGAGTCAATGGATAATACATTAAGAAAATTCAAGCAGCTACAGAAAAGAAAAAGAGCTGGAGCTCAAACAAGGAATAGCAGTTCCCAAAGCAATACTCTTAGGCCTCTCCAGAAGCAAGGGAAGGGGGGTTAGGAGTCAGAAGGCTGAGGAAGAATGAAAATGGACAACACAGATGTAATGCTATTGTAAGTACATAACTTTTTTTTACCTGATGTCATTTTCATTAAAGGAAAACAACAGGATATTAAAGCAGATTCCCCAACCTGCTGACTCTTCCAGTCCCTGCTCTTTGATGAAGCTTAAAAAATCACCCTTGCAGCTTTAAAAAATAACCCACTCAACTGTTTTCCCTGTTCTGCTTCCTAGCTTTCTATACTGTTTTTGTTTCACTTTGCAAACCAACTTGAAAAACCTGTAGCTGGCTCTGAAATTATGATGTCACATCTGCTCTTGCTCTAGCTATCGGGATGTTTCCTCCCCCAAAGTGATGTAATCCCTGCCTGATTTGCATGCTGTATAGAAGAGCCAGTGTTCCTCCCACATTGTGATGTCAGACCTGCCTTACCCAGCCCACTCAACCTAATAAAATCCATGTGGTGTGTGGAACTCCTTTTCATTGTACGTGTATCCTGTCAACTGCATTTGTTTGAGGGACGACTGAAAAGTTTGGATTGCCTGCATCTTCATCTGCATTTTTTGCTTCATTGGTAAGATAAGTCCTCCTAGTGAATTAAAAATGTAATTCTACACACAGCCCCTGTTTGAATGCACTCCTAGCCCTATTTTGATATAGTTTATGACTCTCTTCTGAACAGGAATACTCTCTTCCTCCCTATGAGGATTCTGCTGCTGAAGAATCTATCCCTTCAGCCTCTCCTCCTGAGGATTATTCTTTTGGGGAAACCCTGCATACCATGAGGGAGCACTTCCACTGGGAGAGCCAAGACTACTCAGAATCTAAGAAAAGGCTCAGAAACTTTCCTTTACTACCTCAGCACAGGCCTCTTGCTATCCCCCCTGTTTTAGACATTGTAGATGATGTATTTTCAGAGTCCGGCCTGTCTCCTGACTCTTTACCCCCTGCACCTGTTAAGCCAGACAGATACTACAGGGTTCCAGATTCACATAAATTTCTTTATAAAAACCCTGCTGCTGACCCAGAAACTATTTCTCAGGGTCCCAAAGGGGTCAAGGCTTCCACTGCAAAAAATCCTATCCCCTCTGATAGGGATTCAAGGGCACTGGACAGATGGGGGAAAAAGATTTACACTTCTGCTACCTTGGCTGAGAGGGCTTTAAATTGTCAATTTCATATGCTTAAATATCAGCAATACTTAATGTCACTGCTTAAACAGAAAATATTAAATTCTGAATGTGCAGAAAACAAGGAAATGCAGGATATATTGCATGCAACTGAACAAGTGGGAAGGCATACTTTGCAATGTGGTTTGATTCTCTGGAGGCCTCTTGCAGGGCCGCTGTTACGAGTTCTGTCATTAGGAGGCATGCTTGGTTAAAGGAACAGAATCTGCCTGATCATGTTAAAGCACAATTATTAGATGCTCCATTACAGTATGATACTTTGGTGTTAAAGCAGATGAGGTGTTGAAGAAAATGGAGGACAAAGCAAAATCTATGCAGACAGTTAAGGATTTCTTACAGGTGCAGCCACCCAGATTTAGCAGGAACTGGCCCACAAAGAATTGGTCCTTTCCAGTGTCAGACAGGCCACAAAGAGGCAGATACAGACGCCCCAGAGGCAGATCCCAGCCCCAAGGCTCATACAGGCCTAAACAATGGGGTGCTTCTACCTCCAAAAGCAGAGAAGACAAATCACAGCTATACAGGAAACAGTCCCAATGACTTTCCTCTGCCAGCATCAAGCACTTATCTTTTGGCAGCCCCCTTAGGGGGAAAACTAGCAATTTTTTTCACAAAATTGGCACATGATCACCCAGGACAAATGGGTCTTGAATATAGTGTCTCAGGGCTACAGGTTCCACTTTCACACCCTGCCAAGGGCAAAAGGTATGCCAGAGCTGCCATATAATCAATGGGCAGAGGCACAAAAGCAAGTTTCATCCCTCATGGACATGAGGGCCATTCAGTGAGTACCACAGCAAGAGCAGGGACAAGGATTTTACTCGAAACTTTTCTTGGTACCCAGAAAGGACAAAGCCTGGAGACCAATACTGGACCTGTCTATTCTAAACACATTTCTGGAAGTTCCAAAATTCAAAATGTTGACTCTGCAGCAGCTTCTGCCCATGCTGGGCAAGAAGGCTTGGCCTGTAACTTTGGACCTAAAAGAGGCATACCTGCATGTCCCAATCAGACAATCTTGCAGAAGATACCTCAGATTCATAGCTGGCTCAATGCACTACCAATTCTCTGCACTGCCCTTTGGCTTATCTACTGCGCCCAGGGTCTTCACAAAATGCCTGGCACCAGTAATTGCATTTTGCAGACAAAGAGGAATTCAAATATATCCTTACTTGGACGACTGCCTTATTCAAGCAGAGAACAAGGACATTCTACTAAAGCATCTGACGTTTGTAAAAAGATTACTAATTTGCCTAGGGTACACAGTAAACAAAAATAAATCAAAACTAGTACCCTCACAAGAGATAATATTCCTGGGTGCAAGCTTAAATACAACTGCCCAGATGGCTTATCTCACGCCAGACAAACAAAGGCAACTGACTTCTTACTTCAAAATGTTGGCAACAAAGACCCAGTTATCTGCAAGAAAAATTCTGCAGGCTTTGGGCTTCATGGCATCTTGCATCCTGCTAATTCCATATGCCAGACTGCATATGAGGAAACTACAATGGTATCTAAAAAGTGTTTGGACTCAACATTGCTGCAGCCTGGAAACATTAATTAGCCTCATTCCCTGCCTGCAACAGGAGTTTCGATGGTGGGCACAGGCCTGTCACCACAACAAGGGACAGCCATTCACTTTACCCACAGCCAGGCAGACACTAACAACGGATGCATCAGATTATGCCTGGGGGGCCCACATGGCAGAAAAATGTATTCAGGGCACATGGCCCGCAAGCCAAATGCATCTTCATATCAATCAAAAAGAGATGCTAGCTGTTCAAAATGCCCTGACAGCTTTCAAGGATCTACTTCATCCAGGACAACTACTGATAAAAACGGACAATACTACAGTCATGTGGTACATAAACAAGCAGGGAGGCACACATTCCTACCCCCTCTGCAGACAAGCCATGACTTTGTGGGACACATCATTGACTTATCAAGTTCACCTGCAAGCACAATTCCTGCCAGGAAAGATAAATACTCTGGCAGATGAACTAAGCAGAAACCTCATGGATCCCCACAAGTGGAAATTGGATCCACCAGTCTTCAGCATGATAACAAGGAAATGGGGATGTCCAGACATAGATCTGTTTGCCTCCCCTCACAACTGCCAACTACAGAGATTCTGCACAAGGACTTATCACAAGCAAGCATGGAAAGTGGATGCCTTATCCTTCAGCTGGAAAAACCTAACAGTATATGCCTTTCCTCCACTGCCTCTCCTCCCCAAGGTACTCCTAAAGGTCAGACAAGAGAAGCCAAAAATGATACTGGCCACGCCAGCACTGGTACCCAATCCTAAAGAACTTGTCTCAAGGTCCAGCCTGGACATTGCCTCAAATTCCTCACTTACTGACCCAACAAAATAATCAGATCCTGCACAGCCAACTCAGGACCTTAAATCTGGCAGCATGGCGGATAATGTAGCCATTCAGAACACTCCTCTCTCCAAAGCTGTGATGGATGTTATTTTGGAGGCCAGGAGGCCCAGTACCAGAAAATCTTATGCAGAAAAATGGAAGAGATTCTGTGCTGGGAACTAGGCACAAGGAATTGACACGTTTGTTGCAAACATTCCTCAGATTTTACAATACTTAACTGAGATGCTGGACAGAGGCCTATCCTTTTCATCAATTAAGATCCATGCCTCTTCCATTTCAGCCCATTACAATACGGAATCACCTATCTTTTCTCATTCTTTAAAAAGGCAGTACCTCGGAGGGGCCAAAAACATAAGACCTCCAAGGAGAGGACCAATACCTGCATGGGACCTCAATTATGTCTTGGAAAAACTCACAATGCCTCCTTTTGAGCCAGCCTCAACAGCTGATATAAAATACTTATCCTGGAAAACAGCTCTGCTCCTAGCAATAACCTCTGCAAGATGAGTCTCGGAGTTACAGGCACTCATGGCTGTGGAACCTTTTATCATTTTCCATCCAGACAGGGTTTCTCTGAGGACAAACCCGACATTTATGCCTAAGGTGGTATCTAGTGTGGCCATTAACCAAACCATTCACTTGCCTAACCTTTTATCCAAACCCACAGAACAAGGGTGAGAGTGAGAGACGTCTGCATTCTTTGGACATACACAGACAGCTACGCTTCTACTTGGACAGAACTAAAGCTTTCAGAAAGACTGAGCAACTTTTACTGGCATATGCTGCAGGATCACAAGGAAAGGCTATCTCAAAACAGACTATTTCAAAATGGATAGGCCATTGCATTCGTTTCTGCTATTCACAACATGGCATATCAGTGCCTAAGGACATTAGGCCACATTCAACCAGAGCAGCAGCCTTCCTCAGAGGAGTACCAACCAAAGACATCTTAGAGGCTGCAACTTGGAGTTCGGTGCACACCTTTACAAAGCACTACCACTTACCTCTCTACTCTAAATCCAGAGCAGGCTTTGCCACTAAAGTTCTGCAGGGCCTCATAGCCTCTCCTAATCCTATTTAGCCCCAGCCACCCATCCTCACCTTTGCGATTCAACCCAAGAGTAATGACTGCAACAGTGAAACACGATGAACATAGTACAGTTGTGTACCTACCATAAATGTAGATGTTCGAGTGTATTCACTGTTGCAGTCCAGGTTACCCTCTCTCCATCCCCCTTTCATTGCTGGGACTTATCTGTACTTCTCTATTCTATGCAACCTATGTGGTGTATTTGCTTGTAGATGAAGGAAATGATTACCTTAGTGCATGCATGTTTATTGGCATAATTTTTAGCCTACCCTTTTGGGGGCACCTGACATCTGGGACAAGAAAAACTGAAGAAAATGGCGTCGGCTGCATCTTTTATACCCCTGGTGCACTGACGTCAGGGAAGAGGCGACAGCAACAGACACCAGACCAAGACTTTGGAATTCAGGCCGACTGCGGGTAGACTGCCAGCAGGATAACCCAAGAGTAATGACTGCAACAGTGAATACACTCGAACATCTACATCTATGCTAGGTACACAACTGTACTTTCTGCTGAGTCAGCGTAGCAGGAGCATTCATTATGAATGGAGAATACTATATAATTTCATAAGCGGCACCCATTTGTTTCCACTTATATGTATTATTAGCATTGATATTTTGCAATAACACTGGTCTTGTACGAACTGACTGTTCGCTCAGGTCTGCTAGATTGTCTTACTGTAACACATCAGTAGCTTTAGTGGTGTTAATTGTACCCTGCCAGATTTTTCAGTTATGGACACTGAAATTGCTTTATCAGCATAGGCAGTATGATTAGATATTAACTTGATTTCAGGGCTGTATGGTTTAATGTTGCTCCTTGTTTAGCTTTATAAGGTGTTTAATGCATCTCCTCTAAACATTCCTGTGTCTATTTTTAGTACCACTATTATGCAAGGATATGATGGGGGTTCACACCTGTGGTTAGTTGGGCAAGCAGCAGCTCAATTCAGTCATGTTTTTGGACCAGTATAGCATTGTATTAGTGCTTTAAAAACATTGAAACACCTCCTCCATATGTTTTATTCGGAGCTGAGGGGGATCAAAATGTATGAAAGGCACTGTAGACTTTAATAGCTAGAGTGATTACTACGGTTCTGAACTATGTTTCTGTGACTGCATATATGTGTG
>NC_056733.1:1607799745-1607914745 GCF_019279795.1 Protopterus annectens | reverse complement strand
GAAGCACAGTAACAGCTGCAAAAACTAAGAGCATGAATTTGCAATAACCATGCGTTTACATTAATTGCATGATTTTACATAAGAAACAGATGTCTGTCACAATTAATCGACACTACATCAGATTACAAGAAGTATGCAATACCGTAATTTTTTAAATTATGTCTTAAAAAGCATGTTGGTGCTGTCATGCAAGTCTGTAAAATATTTAATGTTTATAGTGTGTCATTTGTTAGCTATTTAATCAAACGGGAAGGAAAAATAAGTGGGAGTTTGATGCTTTGCAAAACGGTGATTATTCCCAGTGCTATGTAGCTTGGTTCTAAATTTGACAGGAGGAGTGCAACAAAAAAAAGTGTCCCACTGTAAGGCGGGAAAGGCTGACAAGAAAACAGTACATTAGGTGTGAAGTGGGAGGGGAGATGCCTTGAAGAACTAGATTTCAGCCTTCACAAAAGAAAGCAAGTTCGCATTTCTAAGAAACAAAAGCAATAAAATGCACTTTTCAGTTCTGTTCTGTAGCATTTGCACTGCTTGTGTTTGAAGTATTCATTGAAAAAGGATAACATTTTAACCAAAAGTAGGGGACTTTAAGACAGCAGTGAATGCCTGTTAAGTCAATGAAGTGACAGCAGCTTAAGGGAAAAACGTGGCAGATCTGATACAATTTTTGGAGACAAACAATGCATTCTGGGATACTTAGAGGCAGAGTAAACAGTCTGAATTATTTCAAAATGCCAGCCCCCATGTGGTCAGAGTCAGAAATTGCATATAAAAATATCTAAAATGTTCTAAATAGTCCCAGAGTGCTGTTAAAATGTAGGAAACACCAAACCATGATGAAATAAATATGTTTTTTGAATCTGAGGGTGCAGTTGTCCTTTAATTCTTCAACTAATGGGACAGAGTCTCCAGGTAGATGAACCTTGGGTGGTCCTCATGGAAGGATATTTCGGAGTATTATGGAGCCAAAGTCAGCTCTATTTTTAGAAACCAAATCCATTTTGTAATGAGCAATAAAGGTATGAGCACTGGACCAATTAGCAGCTGCACAAATGTCATCTATGGAAGCTTTCGGACAAAAAGCTGAGGAAACAGCCACAAGATTTTTGAAATGGGCTCCAGGAAGCTTAGGCAAGGACAATCTTTTTTTTTTTTTTTTTTTTTGCTATAGACAAAGGAGATACAATTATTTAACCATTTGGCTAGTGTAACTTTAGAAACTGACTTGCCCAATCTGTTAGGTGAGAAGCCAGAAATCGAGCTGATGTAATAACAACTAGAAAAATAGTTTTCTAAGACAAAAACTTGAGATCTGACCTGACTTTGGGTTCAAAGGGGTCTTGGGTTAAAGCTTGAAGCAAAATAGTCAAACCCAAGGAGGAGTAGAATCCTTTAGTGGAGGTCCAAGTAAAAAAGTTCCTTGGAGAAAGACTTTGCATAATTTAGAAGAAGCTGTGGAAGAATTATTTTCACCTAGATGGAAGTTTGAAATGGCAACCAACTGGACCTTAATAGTAGAAAAAGTAGCTCCTTTATTGAAAAGTGAAACTAAATCTGGATACAGCTGGTATGGGGCAGAAAAAGGGTCCAGATCCTTCTTAAGAGCCCAGAACACAAATCTCTTCCATTTACTTTTGTAAATCTTTCTAGTAGGTTTTTGAGAAGATAACAAAAGAAGATGGACTGGGGAGTACAGCCTGGCCTGTCTAGCAATCAGTGGAACTGGAGAAACCATGCGGTCAGTTTGTGGCCTTTTAAGTCCAGATGAGTCATTCCTGTTGGGTGAGACAGAAGGTCTGGATTGGGATTCAGTATCCAGGGCGGATGTAGAAACTGATGTCAGAGGAAGAGGAGCCAAATTTGACAAGGCCAAAGGGTGCAATAAGGATAACTGTATTCTTTAACTGGTATGCTTTCTGTAGAATTTTAGTAATGGGAGATAATGGTGGGTAAGCATAGAGGAGACCGGAGGGCCAATCATGGACTAAAGTATCTGTCAGTGATTCCTCCTTTGGATGGATCAAGGCAAAGAACCTTCTGCACTTGTTGAGGGGAGAAATGAAAAGGTTACAGCATGGGTGTTCCCATCGATGGAAAACTCTGTCTGCCACTTTGACTTTGAGAGACCACTTGTGAGGCATCAGAATGGACCTGCTTAGTTTGTCTACAATCATGTTGACTTTCCCCAGTATGTGCATTGCTATTAGAAAGCAGCTGGAAGAGATCACACATTGCCACACTCTCAGTGCTTTTCAACAGCAAGATCATCTGGTTCCTCTCTGTTTGCTGAAGTACTATACTACAGAGATATTGTCTGTCTGCAGAGCCACCATCCCGGAAGGGACAGTGTCTTGAAAAGCCTGCAATGCTAGCAGGGCTGCTCTCATTTCCAGGACATTGATATGCATCTTGGTTTCTTCTTGGGACCATGTACTTTGAACCATCCTTCACAAGTAGTGCACCCCACCCCAGTAGAAGAACAAATGGACGACCTTGGGAAACTTCATCTGAGTAATGCCACCAAAGATATCTTTTGCAAGTTTGTGTAATCTTGACAGAGCGGATAAGGGCTGCTGAAAAACAGACCTGTACTGACAGGGTCCATTGCAGAATTCACGTGAACCCTGGCTAAAGGGCCTACGGTGATAGCTACTGCCATGGATCCCAAGGCTTGTAAGATTAGTCATGCTAAAAGAGAAGAATGCAGGTTACTTTCTTGACCTAGGATCTGAGAGTCTGGATTTGAGCTGGAGGAAGAGAGGCTATCTGATTGACCATGTCTAGATGAGTGTCTATGAACTCCAGACTCTCCATAGGTGTCAGTTGTGACTTGCTTTAACTGACTGTGATGCCTAGGTGAAGACACAACTGGAGGAAATAGTCCTTTCCCTACAGCAGTGCATGCCTGGATGGGGCATTTAGGATCCAGCTGTCTTTGTACAGAAACACTCTGAATTCCAGAGGTTTCAGGTGAGCTGCTAACACTGCCGTGCATTTGGTGAACTACCTTGGGACAGACCAAAGGGCAGTGCTCTGAACTGGTAATGACTGGCTCCAAGCTGGAAGTGCAGATATCTTCTGGAGCTCCTGTTCATTTTAATGTGACAGTACGGATCCTGAACATCTATCGAGCACATCTAATCATCCATTCACAGTAGGGGTAAAAAGGACTGTACTATGAACATCTGCAACCTTGAACATTTCACAAACTGGTTTACTTTGCTGAGATCCAGGATGGGTCTCAAGTCCCCTGTTTTCCTTGGCTCTAAGAATAATATTGAGTAGGTCCTGGATCCTATATGGTCTAGGGGGACCTACTGAATGACTCTTTTTCTGAGCAGCTTTTCTATTTTTAACGCTGCCATCTCCCTCTAACTGCGTGGAACACAGAAGATTATTTTCATTCTTGCAGGGGGAGTTTGGGAAAATGGTATGATATAACCTCTGGATACAATTACTTTTGGATAAAATTATCTGCACTCAGGAATCTTTGGTTATGGATAGCCAGGCTGTTTGGTGCAGAGACAAATGCCTGCCCGACTGCCTCCAGAGGGCAACAGTCAGGCCACCTTTCAAGAGTGCTGGTACGGTTTGAGAAGGAATCCCAGAAACCCTGGTTCCATGGACCATCTCTTCCATGGTGGTAGCATCCTCTGTTAAGAGTTCCCCCATCTACCTCTGGGAGAACTATCTCATCATGAGTCTTGGAAAGGACCCTTGGATTTGGAAAACTACATCTTTCTACTTTCTACTTTCTACTCCAGGAAAAGGGCCTTTCAGGAGAAGAAAATGTATTCTTACGGCATACAAGGAGTTTCCTTCTTGCTCATATCTGGATACTGTATCTTTTACTTTCAGGCCAAAAAATGAAGATCCAACAAATGGAGCATTCAAGAATGAAAACTTGAAGGGCCCTGAAAAGCCATATAGGGGTACCCAGGCATGTGCCCTAATGGCTATGTCTGAACCCACCAACTTTGAGATACCTTCTGCAGCATGAGAAATCAGCCTCATGGACACATTAGTTCTAGACTGAAGGGTGGCCAGTTGTGAGGAGTCTATTTTGGTCCTCCACAGATATGGACCTAGAAAGAGATCTGGACAGTTCTTCAGTCAAATTTCCCTGCAGTCTCATGAAATGTGGCAAGTAATTCAATGACCACAAAGCAAAGGTTGCTGAAGCATAAACATGCTTACTGGAACTGTCTAAGGCTCTAGACTCCCTGTTAGGATGATGGACAGAAAGCTCTGCTCTGGAAGCTCTATTTTTGTGGCTGCTGCCACAACCATGGCATCACTTGGAATCTCTTTCCTCTAGTGTGTCTCCTTGGGTCTAGAAATTTAACTGGACACTTAGGGATGGGCTCCACAGTGTTAAAGTTATTACAAATAACAAAAAGTTTTATCTTTTAGCCTTGAGTCAAGAATAATGTTTTAGGATGTGCAAAGTACTAGTTTATTCCATAAACAGTGCTGGGAGACGTCCTGCCAAGATTTTCAAATCAGTCTCAAAGAAAAGGGAAAAAAAACACCACATATATACATTTTATCAATTTCATGCATGCAGTACTTTGACATTACATTAATTTCAACAAATCAATGTATTTGAAAATGTCCTCATCCCTCGTGATTCTCTCTTAGAGCTTCACATGAACATTTCACAAATATGCATTTTAAAACATAGACCATCTGGTCTAAAATTTATTATCTTTCATTTCAACCTTGTAGCATTCCGTACCAGTACACACCATTTTACAGATGTCCTTGCAATGATCCATCCCCCAGCCCGAGAAGGCCAAAGTGTACCATTAATTAATCTGATTTCCAAAGATACTTGGCATAACATAATATAATATTCTTTAACTCCTTCAGCACTTACTTTGCAGCTGTAAGGCACATAAAATTACTAGAAAATGGAAATCAAAATCTAAACCAACTATACTAGAAGTAGTGAATATAGTAACAGATATAAAACTGGAATTGAGATCTTTAGAAAAGAGCAGAAGCAAACTACATAGGAAAAATGGGGATTGTGGGAACAACGCATACAAGGTAGGAATGAAGTCTAAAAGGCGGCAGGACTTAAAAGAGCTATGTAATGTTTCAGTGAGAAAGACTGGGTAGATAAGTGATGCATAATGTTTGCAACTGAGAATGTGTCAGTATGGTTTGTGATGTAAATGCGTGAGACTAGGATTGTGTCGGTATGGTTTGTTTTCGTTTATATAAATGTATGACTGCCTGTGTAGTCGAAGATAGTTTAATAAAGATGTTTCTTGTTTAATAAAAAAAGGCAGGAATTGAATAATTTATGTAATATTGCTTAGGTTCTATGACACATAGCAATATATGTGAAGTATAATGTTTATGTTAATATAGTCTTATTACTTTTACATGAATGCAAATTTGCCTATGTCACAAGTGATAATTCAATAAAGGTGTCTGAAAAAAGGCTACTGTATAAGAAAAATGCATCTTGCATAATCATGCATCTGTATTTCAAATTTTTCTTTACATAAACATATCATAAACTTTTATTTGACTAATTTGTGAAGAAACTGCAAGTTAATATGCATTTAGTGAAGAATAATCATGAGATATATTTTTCTGTAACAGTCCTCCTCCATTTGACACTATGTCACACACAACACAATTATATTTGAATTCTTCTTAACTTGATAAAATATGCTTCAGCATCATAGTATTCATCATCTACAGTGATTGAATTCTCATTTACCTTAAGTTCATTATCAGACACTTTTATAAGTGACATTGTGTGTGCAGGTGAGATTAAACATTTTGTTATTATAACCTTTACAAAGAAAATATTAAAACAACTAAAATAATAATATATATTATTGTAATGATACGCGGTGGTGGTGCTGCTGTAGCATTGTCGCCTCACAGTAAGACGCTGTCCGGTTCGATTCTCAGCTAGAGCGTCTTCTGTGTGGAGACATGCGTGAATGGGCATACCTTCATTGAAGGTTGTGCGTCAGACCTGGCAAGCCGGTACGTAAAAATCAACTGCCAATCATTAGCGGACCGGAGTTCCGCTGTGGCGACCCCTAACCGGGAAAAGCCGAAAGACACAAACAAAAAAATTGTAATGATAATATACTAGTTCCCAAGTTACCAAATGTACTGCTTAACCATCCAAAAAGTGTCCACTCTTTAGATATGTAGTCCAGGTCCTTGGCCCTCTGCTCCATGAAACTGGCCAACTTTTCTTGTTCATCATGATAGTCACTAATATAAGAACAATAATTACTTCTTATGAGAGCACACAACTCCCCTTTGACAGCTAGCATTATGTTGAGTGTCAGCCGATTTTGTAATACCACAGTTCAAACTATATCCTGATATGATGTGAAATATTGTTTGCTACCTCCTGAAGAATTTCAGCAAGCAAGGTAATTTTGAGCATTGTCTTTTGCACTCCATACTTAGGAGTAAAGACTGAAAATACTTGTTCTGCCAGTGAATTGTCAGTTTATTTCTTTGTCTGCCAGCTGGAGGGTTCTTGAATTGTTGAACAGCAGGAGTAATATAGCTCACAAAACAACATCTAGACCAGTTTGTAGGCAACCAGGTGTTGACATGATCACCGCAAATGTAGTAACGATCCTCTATCATGCCCATGCCACACCCCCCAGTCAGAGCTTTTTAAGTGTAAAAAGTTCAACACACTTTCATGTCTAGTGCCATTGCATTTACTGGTTCCCACTGGTACAGTTCTATTTCTGGCATAGCATGTGTCTCCATGATTTGAGGTTGCAAGCTGAAGAGACACAACTTTTGAAAAGTCCATCATGCCAAGTTAGACTAGTGTCACTACAATCCTTTTCAAATGTCACCTGTGATGCAGGGATTGGAATCCCTACAGTAAAATGATGAGGTACAAGTGAACAGACTTAACAGTTTGTCACATTTAAGTCAACATTGTTGAAGAACCAACAGGAAATTATTTTCTCTTGACCAGTTTATAAATGGAAACAGCACCAAAAACAAAGCAAAAGTACCTGCTGTCACTGGCATCATCATGGACTGCTGTCAGAGTTGATTTTCTCTTTTAATCCTTCTCTGGGGCAGATGATTCATCCTTTGCATTTTGATCTTCCTTCGCTGACAAAAGATGACTCGTCTGGGGCCCCACATGACAAGTCTTCTTACAGTGTGAAGAATGGATCCACATTGGTAGTCCTGCAAAGTGGATGGCAGTAAAAGTTGAGAGCAGCACCCAGAAAGGGCCTTTCCACTTTGGACTCAAATAGTTTTTTCTCTGGAAAGTATTAACATAAACCCAATCACCAGGCCGCTATTGGTGACAGGGCTGGTAAGGAGGTTGAGGAAGAGCTTCTTGTACAGTTCTGTGGTAGTGGTACTGCTGCAAGAAATGAAGAACTGTTTTGCAGTAAAACAATATAACATCATCCGTTAGAGTTAATTCTTCATTTGACACAGGGGGAGTAGCTGGAAGTGCCATGAGCCTCCCCATTAATATCTCATAGGGATTCAATCTCCTTGTAGTATTTAATGTAGTCCTCATATTCTTTAGGGCTAAGAGAAGTGCCTCTGACCATTTAAGGTCTGTCTCAGCACAAATATTTGAAATTTTAAAGGTCCTATTAACCCTCTCTACTAATCTAGATGACTGTGGATGGTTGGGACTGTGAAGACTCAACTTAGTATTAAAAATATTGCATGGCTCTCTAGTCAGGGAATTGTTAAAATGAGTTCCCTGGTCACTACAAGGTAGTACAAGGTACACCAAATCTATGTATAAATTTAAATACAAGTTTTTTTTAACAACTGTTACAGATTCTGCTTTGTGACATGGGTAAGTTTCCACCCATGTACAAAACATGTAAACCACCACCAATGTAAACTGTAAATTACAGACCTTTGGCATCTGGACAAAGTCCAGGTGCACATTTACAAAAGGTCCCCAAGGTGGTGGTAAGCATACAGCCCTAATGGTTGCATTTTTGCTAACATTATGTTCTAGGCATACTGTACAGTTCTTAACATACTGAAGTATCAAACAGGAGACATGAGGGGCATGCCAACTTCAGGCAATTTGATTAAATAAAGCTGTCTTACCTGCATGGGCCTGGTAAAATGATATGCCCTTATCGGGTAAGGTAGCAAGGAGGCAGGTACCACCAGTCGGTTGTCCGGATGTCACCAAAACCCATTGTCGGATTTACTGCATCCATCTTTAAGCCACCTCTGAATTTCTCCTTGTGATACTTCAGCTTGGAAAGCTGATACTTTCTTAAAATCAAACACATCATCACTTTTAGATTATTCTAATAACATCACATGAGATTTTGCACAAAGTCCTTCTACAACTTGCTTAGCAGCTTGACCTGCCATATTATTTCCCTTTGAAGTAATATCTACAGCTGTTTAATGCGCACTACATTTAACTACTGCTAATTCGTTAGGTAACAAGAGAATTTAAAGATCATTCACAAAAAAATAATTTTTAATCCGAGTTCCTGCTGAAAGTAAAAATCCTCTCTGCTTCCAAAGTTGCCCAAAATCATGTACTACACCAAAAGCATAGTGACTGTTGGTGCAGACATTGGCAACTTTGTCTTTGGCTAATTCACAAGCTCTTTGCACAGCCACTAACTCAGCTACCTGGGCAGAATTTATGCGCTCTAGTTTTCTAGTCTTTGTTGAAGCAAAACATCATTACTGGTGCTGACAGATATTCCTGCGACCAGATTTCCATTTTGATCTCTTCCACAGGAACCATCTACAAATAGGTCTAGTTCAGTGTTTGGTATAGGACTGTCCTTTAAGTCATTCCTAGTAGAAAGCAGATAATTAGTCATACACACAATCATGATCTTCACCATCCTCATCAGTAGGTAACAAAGATAGAGGATTTAGAAAAGGACAGTGTATGAGAGAAACAGATGAGTCAGAAAGAAGAGTAAGTTCATATTTAGTTAGATGTGCTGTCAAGAGGGGTTGAGTTTTCATTTTAAGTAAGACAGATGAAACAGAATGAGGGATGGCTACTGTAAGAGCATGCCCGTGCACCAGTGATTGCACAAGATCAACTACAATGGTGGTGGCAGCCACTGCCCTTACACATGGTGGAAATCCCTTTGCAACAATCTAAAGGACAAAGTTCTGAAGGGCAGGAATGGCTCTGATAACTCTGGAGTCAACTCTGGCTTCCCACATCTGGTGCTAGCACTTTGGCTCCAAGACTCAAAGACAGACAGCTCAGGGAAATAACCGGAGTCCAAAAATAGTGTCTCTCTGGATCCAATGAGGACACTCCATCTCTTGTTTTGGAGCCCTCAGATCAGAAAAGGAGAAAGTAAAGGTGGACTAGTCACAGGGAGGTAGGAGATGGAGCCAGAATTAACCCCATCTGGATCTGAGCTCTGAAGATTTTTTTCATCATCCTATCCACTTCACCCTAGGACAAGCTCTTGGATGACCTGAGTGAGGAGCTAGTGGATGATGACCTTGAATGGTTGAGAGGAGACTCCTGCGGAGAAGGGAGTCAAGAATGTATCTGATCTAGTAAACTATAAGATGTGATGGGATCTGAGGTGATTTTGGTTTCTGTTTTCTATGCAGTAGGATCCGAAATCATTGGATCTGACTTTGACTCTTTTAGGGGTGGCTCTGAGGAAGGAGCCAAAGACTCTATAAGATCCAGAGATCTCTTTCTGGAGTCTTTGTCCCTGGGAGCAGAGTTGGGTTTCCCTTTATCATATTTTTTTGCAGGGGTTTCAGCCCCCAGCTAAAATAGAGGAATAAGAAGGGGAAGGAAGAAGACCCTTCAAAACAAGTTTATTATGTCTGTCTGTGAGTGCCCTGGAGTTGAATCTGGCACAAATTGTACAATCAGCATTTAAACGGGCAGCACCCAAACAATAGCTGCATTCACTGTGGGCATCTGAATTAGGTATTTTCTGCCCACAGGTGATTCATTTCTTGAAGCCAGTTAGTTTTCCAGCCATTCTAGTGTATCTAAAGAAAGGGAAGGCACAAAAGCAATAACAATGAAGCAATTAATCTATAAAAGTTAGATGAAATAGCTTCTTTTTTTATTTTAAGGAAAGATGAGAAAAACTACCAACAATGGTAGTCAAGAATACCCAAAAAGGGGATGGAAAAGGTCAGAGAGAAGAACAAAGTAAAGTACCAACAATAGTACTGGACAGAAATACTGAGGTCTGGGTAAAAATCACAAACAGAGTAGCCTAATGAAAAGGAATAACTAGAAAAGGGAGAAAGGTGACAGAAAACCTGTACACAACCTAATTAGACAAAAAAGCTGAAGAACTTACTGTTTTGACCTTGGAAAAAACACCAATACCTTGAAAGTGAGAGGATCCATGTCAGTAGTGATATGGTAGCAAACGAGATCTGAGGTATGTTAGGTTAGTGGGGCATTATGGGTAAAGGGAGGAGCTCAAGAGTTTGGATTCTAGGATCTGGAATAACTGGATGAGTCATATCTGAGTTGGATCTGAGACCACATCAGTTGAAGAATGAATGAAAATGACAACATCAGATCAAATATTAGCAACCAGCCTTAATCATGTGGCATATCCAGATAAGCATGTGAATATGAAATACTAGTTCAGATGAATCTTTCAATTCTCTCAAGCATACTTCCAGTTTCACATTTGAAACATCATTTAGTTATGATTCATTTCCTACCTTAAATGCCTGTTTAGTTCTTCTACATAATTCTTCTGATCAAGGACAGCAGTCATTTCTTCATCTCTGAAATTCATCAAAAGAAACACACATTTTAACAGACAGATGCAATTAACTGTCACTTTTATTGTGTAAACAAAGTCATGCATGTGGGTCTATGTTAAATAAACAAATGCTTAAAATGCCAAGTCCAACATACTCGAACACTTTTAAGCGAACGTTTATTTAATCGACAGCCCAGAATGTCGGAAAACGGAGTTCCGAAATATTTTGGTTGGCCAGCACTGACATATGTGACTTATTATGTCATGTAAGCTACTGATAATGGTGCCATATAGTGCAGAAAGGGAGAATTTCCTTTTTCTGCACTGAAGTGCTGTCTCGGAGTTGGTATATATAAGTAGGGGGTGAGGGGTGCAGCCCCTCTGCTTGCAACGTTACGGTATGTTTTACTAATTTCTTTTTTGTTACGATGTATTGGAAGTTGCTGTTAGTTGGTTTAGTGTTCTGTAGCACTTGGGAGGGGTAGGTGGCCAAACAAAACATTTCGATATTGTGTTTTCCGACATTCTGGGCTGTCAGTTAAATAAACATTCGCTTAAAAGTGTTCGAGTATGTTGTACTCGACATTTTAAGCATTCGTTTACTTAACATAGACCCTTTCTTGTTGCTTGACTGAATTAAAGAAATATTTTGTAGTTTCTGAGATAACAAGTCTGCCCGACTCTTTTACAAACACAACACACACACGCACGCATGCACTTACTCCACACTGCACTGCTTGCCTTGTTCAGCAATGTGAGGAGCACAATGGTATCTATGGGTTTATGGGTGTAACATGGCTAACAGATGCACTGCACCCTTCACTGTTCTGCTCTGAACATGCATACTACGCATGTTTATGAACTGCTGTGCCATGCAAGTTCCAACATGAGAAACTGGTCTATGAAGCACATGGGTCTAATTTACTTACACAAGACCTGCCCACAGACTAATGCTCAGTATTTGGGTACTGCAGCTTGAAATCCACTGTATTGTAGAATAACAGCACTTATGAATCACAACCCTCTTGTATAATGCACAAAACCACATGGTCAGTCTTGGGTACTCTGCAAGATGTCTATGACTACTGTTCATAATTTGCCATAAAAATGTAATAATATTTGCAACCATCTGTACCAAATACAGCAATCAGTAAAGAAAATAAATCTTTATGTGCTAACCCCTAATATGGCAGTGTCATTGTAGTCATCCTAGCCTAAAGAGATAGACCGTTTCCCACTTGCTATAACCTATGCTACACTTAGCTCACTGGTCTGATATGCAATGATAACAACCTCTGTGTGAGCAAAGTTACAGGTGAAACATAAAAACAGAAAAAGGAAACTGAAAAACATATCCAAGCCAACTATTGTTTGTGAATGTGACCTATAAAAAGAAGGGAAGTTAAATCAGAAATGCTGGCATGTGCTGCACTGTAAAGATGTTTTGTGCAGTTCAGGCCATATGATAAATTCTTTGACAGAACAAACTTCAAAAGCCACTTACTTTCTTCTCATGAATTTAATTTCTTGTCTCTTGACAGAAGGCTATTTCTACTCCCACACCTGGTGGGTACACTTTCTTTGGTACAGAATTGCATACAAGATGAAAAAAATTACAGGCAACTGTAAACAAGGGAGACTAACATTTAAAAACTACAATCTCAAATTAAGACAGTTATTCACTTTCTGATACCTGATTTATCCTGCTCAAGGGTTGAAGAACAACCAGATGCTACTCCGCTACTCCAACACAGGGCGTGCGTGGGCACACGTGTGTGTGTATATTATATATATATATATATATATATATATATATATATTTTTTTTTTTTTTTGATGTGGATGGAAACTAAAGATCCTAGTAAAAATCTATAAAGATACAAGGAAGGTAGGCAAATACCACAGAGTAGGCTCCTTAAGCTGGAAACCAAGTTGCAGTGTTAACCACTACAGACAGCACTGTGCTACTGTTTTCCCATCATGAGGAAAAAAACAAACAGCTATAGGACCATTAAACATTCATCAAAAATACAGTGGATATAGAAAGTTTACACACCCCTGTTAAAATGCCAGGTTTTTGTGATATAAAAAAATGAGACCACACTAAATCATTTCAAAACTTTTCACACCTTTATTGTGACCTATAACCTGTACAATTCAATTGAAAAACAAACAAATCTGTTGAGGGAAAAAAATAAAAAACATACAACAAGCTGGCTGCATAAGTGTGCACACCCTTAAACTAATACTTTGTTGTGGGTGCACACCCTTAAACTAATACTTTGTTGAAGCACCTTTTGATTTAATTACAGCATTCAGTCTTCTTGGGTACACACCTGCCATCAATTAAAGAGACTGATTAACCCCAAATAAAGTTCAGCTGTCCTAGTAGGATTTTCCTGACATTTACTCAATTGCCTGCTACAGCAAAAGCTGTGGCTTGCAGAGAGCTTACAAAGCATCAAAGAGATCTCATTGTTGAAAGGTATCAGTCAGGAGAAGGGTACAAAAAAATTTCCACAGCACTGGATATACCATGGAACACAGTGAAGACAGTCATCAAAAAATGTAGAA
Source organism: Protopterus annectens (assembly GCF_019279795.1). Classification (NCBI taxonomy): domain Eukaryota; kingdom Metazoa; phylum Chordata; order Ceratodontiformes; family Protopteridae; genus Protopterus; species Protopterus annectens. The sequence goes on along the minus strand of NC_056733.1, from coordinate 1,607,901,427 downwards.
AATATGGGACAACTCCAAAGTTGATGAAAAGACCAGACAAAAACTGGTTAGGGAGGCTGCAAAGAGACCTATAGCAACACTGATGGAGCTGCAGGAATTTCTGGCAAGTACTGATTGTGTACTACATGTGACAACAATCTCCTGTATTCTCCATAGGGTTGCAACACAGAAGCATTTTCTTACACAGAAAAACATCCAGGCCCGGCTAAAATTTGCAAAAAAATACATCAGGTTTCCCAAAAGCATGTTGGAATATGTGATATGGTCTGATGAGACCAAGGTTAAACTTTTTGGCCACAATTCCAAAAGGTGCGTTTGGCACAAAAACAACACTTCGCATCACCAAAAGAACACCATCCCCACGGTGAAGCATGGCAGTGGCAGTATCATGCTTTGATGTTGCTTTTCTTCAGCTGGAACTGGGCCTTTAGTCAAGGTGGAGGGAATTATGAACAGTTCCAAATACCAGCCACTTTTGGCCCAAAACCGCATCTGCTAGAATGCTGAAGATAAAGAGGAATTTCACCTTTCAACATAACAATGACCCCAAGCATATATCCAAATCAACAAAAGAATGGCTTCACCAGAAGAAAATTAAACTTTTGGAATGGCCCAGCCAGAGCCCAGACCTAAATCCAATAGAAAATCTGTGGGATGACCTGAAGAAAGCTGTGCACAAGCGATCCCCTCACAAACTGACAGATTTGGCACACTTTTGCAAGGAAGAGTGGGCAAATATTGCCAAGTCAAGATGTGCCATGCAGATAGACTCTTACCCAAGAAGACTGAATGCTGTAATTAATTCAAAAGGTGCTTCACGGTATTAGTTTAAGGGTGTGCACACTTATGCAACCAGCGTATTGTACGTTTTTTTTTTAATTTTTTATATTTTTTCCCCTAAAATATTTGTTTTTTTTTTCAATTGAATTGTACAGGTTATAGGTCACATTAAAGGTGGGAAAAGTTTTGAAATGATTTATTGTCTTATTTTTTTACACAAAAACCTGTCATTTTAACAGGTGTGTGTAAACATTTTATATCCACTGTATATGCATTTTTTTGGTTTCTTTCCTGCAGTATGTTTTCTCTCGGTTAAATAATTCTTTCCCAAAACAGCCATACTCAGAGCAACCATCATCTACTGCCTTATCTTCCCTTACTTCTGTTTCAAATAGTATTAATGTATTCAAGAATGATGCCCTTCTTATTTGCAATGGTGATGGACAGATTGACAGACGAGATCAGACAGGAGTCCCCATGGACTATGATGTTTGCAGATGACATTGTGATCTGTGGTGAGAGTAGGGAACAGGTGGAGGAGACCCTGGAGAGATGGAGATATGCTCAGGAGAGAAGAGGAATGAAGGTCAGCAGGACTAAGACAGATTATATGTGTATGAATGAGAGGGAGGATAGAGGAATGGTGAGGATGCAAGGAGTAGAGGTGGCGAAGGTGGATGAGTTTAAATACTTGGGATCAATAGTTCAGAGTAATGGTGAGTGTGGAAGAGAGGTGAAGAAGAGAGTACAGGCAGGATGGAGTGGCTGGAGAAGAGTGTTAGGGATGATGTGTGACAGACGAGTACCAGTAAGAGTGAAAGGGAAGGTCTACAAGAGGGTAGTGAGACCAGCTATGTTATATGGGTTGGAGACAGTGGCATTGACAAAAAGGCAGGAGTCAGAGCTGGATGTGGCAGAGTTAAAGATGTTAAGATTTGCACTGGGCATGACGAGGGTGGACAGGATTAGGAATAAGTATATTAGAGGGTCAGCCCAGGTTGGAAGGTTTGGAGACTAAGCCAGAGAGGCAAGATTACATTGGTTTGGACATGTGCTGAGGAGGGATGCTGAGTACATTGGGAAAAAGCTGCTAAGGATGAAGCTACCAGGTAACAGGAAAAGAGGAAGGCCTAAGATAAGGTTTATGGATGTGGTGAGAGAGGGCATGCAGGTGGTTGGTGTGACAGAGCAAGATGCAGAGGACAGGAAGAAATGGAAACAGATGATCCGCTGTGGCAACCCCTAACGGGAAAAGCTGAAAGATGATTTTTCAGAATGCAATTTCAGCTAAATAAGCTGAAATATACAGTATTATGATCAAGTCTCTGATCATAAAAAACAATGTCAGAGTGTCACGATCATGCTCTGAAATTAGTGAAAATACAAGCTTGTTAAGCATCCTTCTGATATGAGAAAGGTGCTTAACAATTGATTGTTCAGCACCCTCTCAGTGCTGTTAAGCACTAACCTCATGCTTAACAGTGTTCATTGGCCACACTTTTGTTTTTAATATAGCAGTGAAGTGTATATCAACTTTTAAAACTTTGAATATCCTTTGAATGTTGTTCAGTGGTGGCTGGCACTGGTTGATGTTAATGTTCAAGTGTAAGGCTAATGCTTAGCAGCACTGAAATGTGCTTAGCAAAACTTTCTTAAGCACCTTTCGTACATCAGAAAGATGCTTAAAGTTCTCTTTTTCCTGAATTTGAAGCATAAGCTCAGTGCTCCATGTACTACAAATGGTTAAGTAAGCAAATAATGAGAGAAGAGGAACATTTCTAAGTCATCCAAACATACATTAATTTACAACTTTAAATGCTTGAGTACTGACTGATTTATTTATTTTTAATTTATATACATCTACCAACAGAAGGAAACCAATAATCCATATAGTCCCTCCAGTTACTGCAGCTAACATTTAGCAGCTGTCTTTTTCCTTGCTTTTACACCACCTATTCCATGCTCTCTTAAAAGTTTCAATTTTTTCCCTCTTTAGGTGCTGTCTCCCCTCCCTACATGTACCCCCTCCAACAACTATAAGCTTTTCACCTATTACGCTGTAATCCATTCACTCCCTGATGCACATCACCCCATAAAGGGAGATCCTCAATCTTCATCAATGATTAGTCGTCTAGTGCCTAGGTACATTTATTCTATGGCAAGTAATCAAGCAGCAAGACCAGAATGTAGGAGGGACTCTCCTGCAGGTAACTATAACATGAATGATTTTTTCCTCTGGCCTTATCAGATTTTACACAACAGTAAGACATGTACAAAAATCCCATAGAGCTTTCCCAGTGATACATGGTTGATTCCACCCAAGAGTGGAAATGTGGATACTGGAACATGTTGCAGCCTGAAATACATTAATCTCAGTCTGCACATTGCAACACTAGCTATCACTGCAGTTTGGGGTTGCCTCCCTCCTCCGAGGGTAAACTGCCATCAGCTGTTCGCTCTCATCCACCTCAGGTGTCTCAACCGCTCCCAGCACTGGTAATCACTCTTATGCCAACTGGTTCTTTGTGCCAGGTAGCCAGATCTCCTGAGTGATTCTGTAGTCTTAGCTACCACCATTTACTCTGGTAGTTTTTACACTTGTCTAACACTTTCAGTAAAGTATTCCCATATGTTCAGATGAAAATACATCCTCCTCAGCCATTTGTTATGACACTTTTATATTTACCCTATCTTCCCTTCTTAACTCACTCCTTTCTCAATCCACAGTAACCACTTTAGGGACTCAAACCACACACCCCCTTCTCCTTCCTAGTTTCTAGAAATTGAAATACCATTTTAAAGAAAATATCCTTGGATGCATTTTCCAATATAGCAGCTCTCTTACCATCCCTGTTGCCTTAGTTTGGACCTTACTACATGTGTAACCCTCTCTCAGAAAGGTACAAAATGGAATAATCCATCTGTGTCAAGCAAACGTCTGATGCAGTGGCATCATTGCCTCCTTTTCCTTTGATGCTATTCCTCTAGAGAAACAGCCCAGTATCATAATGGCTTTAGTTGTCACCCTCATAAACTTCTAGTGATGTACAGCCACAGTAATCAACATAGAGTCCTTGCTTTGCTAAAGCCAGCTTCCTCCCCAACAAATACAGTTTCCTAAACTGTCCTTTCCCAAGAGCAATATGTAGCATTTGTCTCAGCTGAACCTTAATTCCCACCTTTATGACCAAACTACTAGTCTGCCAAGGTCCTTTCTGATGCTCTAATCCTGTACCTTACTGTTACTCACCATATTATTATTAACCATCAAAAAGGCTTCTCCAGTTTTCAATAGATATTGTTAAATTTTATTCCTAGAAAAATGAACAGGATTGAGCTTAGAAAAGGTCCTTGAGGTACAGCACTTGATAACATACCTTCATCTAACACCTCCACCTTCAGCAGCACCCTGCATCCTGCACTTCAGCCAGTTCTCCACGTTCATGCATATTCTGTCACCACATCCTATGTATTTTAGCTTCAGTAACAACCCCCCAGCCTAGTATGCTGTCAGAGGCATTACTGAAGGCCCAGTAAGCAACATTTAATGTGCCACCAATGACCATCGCCTTCATAACCAAGTCATAAAATTGGAGCAAGCTGCTTTGACAGGATCTCCTTGCTGCAAATTTGTATCTTTCTGTTCTGTAGGTTGCCATGTTCCAGAAAACTAATTTGCCTCATTTTCATCATTCTTTCTGTGACCTTGTCAGTAACCGAACTTAGAATAACTGTGCTGTAGTTCCATGCAACATTTCTTTAGTTGCTTTATGTATTCATACTGCAAAAGTTGATCTCTAGTCATGCCAGCTCTGTTAGTAGAGGGATAAAGCCCTTATCATGGCCCAGTCAACAGGAGTTTGAATACTGGCTAGGCATTTGATGGAACTGGTAGGGAGTGGTGGGCAAAGCGCAGATATATAGCCACATTCCCCTCAGAGGAAGGGTGACATCATGGTAGAGAACATTCTGGGGATGGGCTTTGGTTCGCCAAACCAGTGCCTTCTGGTAGCCTTCAACATTAACTGTACAGGAATATGTGCTTGCAGGGAGAAGGTGTTGTAAGTCCCACTAGTTGTCCTCTTAATTACCAGAATGTCAGTGAGAGTATAAGAAACCCTCATGGCTGCCTGTATTACAGCCCTGCTGGATGGCAGTTACTCATATACTGTACTGAGTCAATTCTTTAGTATAGGGTGAATAAACAGAGTCCCATTGGGGAAGGGTTGATGACCAACAGGAGTAGGACAAAACAGTGTGCAGAAAAAAGAAGTTTCCCTCCAATAAAATGGGATATCTCCATCCCTCAATGCCATATCCTCCTTTAGTGCCCTCTGGTCTTTTTCCAACCTCTCACCGATTTCATCATCAGTTAACCTGCATCCTTTTCCCGTCATCCTTCCTTTCCTTTACCAGCTGAATACAGAAGAGTAGAAATTGTGAAGTACTGAGCCCATCACAGTATTATCTTATACCAGATGCACTTAGTTACTTATGTCCCTACTCGGGCTTCTCATTGCTTCTACAAAAGGATTCTCAATATTTTTTATATTTCGTGCTCGTCTTCTTTCCATTTTCCCCTCTAACTTTCTGACCTCTCTCGCGGGTATCTTCCTTATTTTAAAGTAACATTCCATAAAACTATCACTCTTCCCTCTATATATTTCTCCATACCCTTTCCCTGGCATTAAGTGCTGCTGTTTTCTCTCTATTGAAGCAAAATGTCTTCTGCCTCTTGGCCTCTGGTTATCTGTCCAGTTCTTCATACTGGCCATATGAACGTACCCCATAATTCACTCATATGTCTTACAGTTCCCTCTCCCAAGTCTACCAATAGTGTTTTTACTGCCCTTGTGTGGCACCCTGCAGTTCTACATCATTGTCCATGTTTTTATGCTCTATTTCTGTCCCCCAGTGTTAAGTACACTGCACTGTTGTTTTTATTTGTTAATGTGACCCTTACTATCAGCTCCTTCAACTCCACACCTATGATCCTTCCTTTTCTATTGTATTTCTCCACCATTTGCAATAACTTTGTCTGACTTATTGTAACAATTTCTCCCTCTGCTTACACTTGATGCCAGGATATCACAATATTCTTCTGGCAGGATGAAGTCATTTGCCACCACAATCCACTCTCATTATCCCTCTCCACTTCTTAACCCTTTCAGTGGTTAACTCACTGTCCCCCACAGTAGCAAATGGAGGTCTAAAGAGGGTGCTGATGTACTAGCTTTCCACTTCATTCCCTTTACTGCCAGGCAGCTGACATGGATACTTTTGTTCATTCATTTGTTTATTTGCATTTGTTTACCAGGAAGGTCCACTGGGACGAGTTGAGCCCATTTTCAGTGGAGGCTCTACAAGAACAATGATTTACAATACAATGGTAACAGCAGCACAATAACACAAACGTTTTGAACATTTAGATGAAAAATTAGACATAATGACAACAAATGACATAATGCAATACAGGATTCCAAATGTAACAGATATGGATGTATACATAGGTAATAGGTTTAGTTAACCAAACTAAGTTAGCATGCCAGTATCTTAGGTTCTACTAACATATGAATATTAACAGGATATGAGGTGAGAAACTTAAATCATGTATCATTAATACTTTGTTCAGTAGGTATTCCACATAGAGGGCTTAAGGTACTTGTAAAAAAAGAAAACAGTAAGTTATAGGTCGAAGGATGCGATAGACAGAAGAGTAGTCAATAAAGGTAAGAAGAGTGGAGGAAAAGAGAGTCAGGTTTTGAGAGATGTGGCATTGGTGCATACACATTGCCATAAGGCGGAAAGATGTTGCTTCAGGGGGTTTTATGAAGCCAATTGGACTGCAAGTAGTCCTGATTGAAGGTGGAAGTGTATTCCACAGTTTGGCAATTGTAAAGGAGTATAGCACCTGACTAGCTGATAAGTTTGTTTTTTCTACTTTCAGGAGTTGGTTTTCAGATCTGGCAGGTCTGTTTGGGTGGCAATGGGTAAGTAGAGTGGTAAGGGTAGGGCAGCATGATGACTTAATGATAATTTTGTGTGCTGTGATTAATTGTAGGTAAGAAAGATAGAGTGGAATTTTGAACCAGTCTAGCAGGTGTAGCAAGGAACAGTGGTGGGAAGCATATTTTGCATTGCTTGCAAACTTAGTAATTTTACTGTAGCACATCTCAAGTTTGGATTTCAGTGAGGACTGAATATTGGTAAGGAGAGGGGCACCACAAAAGAGGGTAGTAAAAAGGTGGAGGCAAGGGTTTGTTTAATGGAGTGGCTGAGGAATTGTTTGTGCCCATAGAGCATGCCAAGTTTTTGGTGTGTTCTTTTCATACTGTTGTGAATGTACAAGTCAAATGTTAAGTTTTCAGCTATGACTACGCTTAGTCATTTTGCATGTGAGATCACCTCTATGGTGGTTTTATTTTGGGCCTGTATGGAGAATTCATTTTTATTTACAGAAGTAGTTTACTTAGGGGTGAATAGCACAAGTTTAGTTTTGTTGGGGTTTAGGGCAAGATGGTTGTTGGCCATCCTGGTTTTGGTGGTTGTGAGGGCGCATTGGGTGATTTGCTGAACTTCAGATGTTGAATTAGCAGTGCAAATGGTGGTTGAGTCATCTGCGTATTGGATTATTGAACCTTGAATAAAGGTGGTATGAAAGTTGTTGATAAAGATGCTGAAAAGAAGGGGCCCTAATATGGAATCTTGGGGAACACCTGTGGTTGTGTTAAGGAGTGGAAAGAGAGAGTGCTACCATTTGGTTGACTGTTGTCTATTTGTGAGGTAGCTTGTGAACTAGGTTAGGGTGGGGGTGAAATGGCTAGGTTTGAGAGTTTTGTGAGGAGAAGAAGGTGGGAAACAGTATCAATGGCCTTATAGAGGTCAAGAAATAGTGATGAAATACTTTTACCTGCATCTCAAGCCCAGTTAACTGTATCCATGAAGGATAATAGGGCAGGTGTGGTACTGCGGCCTGGCCTGAAGCCATGCTGAGTGGGGGATAGAAATTGGTTGTGAAGCTTATGGTTAAAAAGTTGAATGTGGTTAGAATTTTCCAAAATTTTAGATACTGGCGAAAGGGTTGCAATATGTTGAAAGTTGGAAATGTCTGGGCTGTGTCCACCGTTATATAAGGGGAGAATATATGCTTTTTTCCAGATATTAGGTACACAGGATTCTTTGATAGATCTGTTAAGAACTATGCTGGAGTTAGCTGCCATTTGTAGGAATTCAAGGGGGTAGGTTGTCAGGGGCAATAGTGTAAGGTTTGAGTCTAAGAAGTAGTTTTTTTTATGATGGTGGTATGTATGGGGGGAAAGGAAAAGCTACGTAGGGAGAGAGTAGTAGTGTTTTGGGAGGACTGATTTTGAGATGTGGGGATAGTATTAGAGTTGATTTGGGGGAAGTGGTAGTGAGACTGGATATAGTGTTGATGAAATAGGAGTTAATGAGAGTGGCTAATTCATTATGTGTTTTATCTGTATTTGGACAAGGATTATTTTTTGAGCCTGGGTTTACTAGGGAAGTAATGGAGTTCCAGAATTGTTTGGGTTTTTGCTTGGGTTGACTTTACAGATGTAGGTAGTGTGCTTTTTTGTCTTTAATAACTACACACTTTGCCTTGTTGTGGAGTTGTTTGAATTATAGTATGTCAAAGGGTTTTTTATTTTTTTGCCATAGTTTCCATGCTTTGTCTCTAGCAGTCATGAGTTGCTTAGTGGGTCTGGTGAGCCAACTGGCATTGGTTACTTTTTACTCTTTTTTTGTCGGATAGGAGATAGATTTTTTAAGGTCTCAAGAAATGTTGAGTTGAATAGCTCAACAGCCTCATCGAGGGGAAGGGTTTTGGGCATCCCAACTGAGGTTTGATAAAGTTACATTACAGGTGGTTGAGTTAAAGTGGGATAAGCTTCTATGTTGCTTGCACTGGTGCTTACTTGGTGTTGGAGTGGCTTTACGTAGTATATAGGCGGAGAGGTGGTCACTAATACTGTTAGGCAGTGTGCCGGTGAAGGAGATATTGTTTGGATCAGAGACTAGGATCCACTCCACAACAAAGCCATTGTCATTGTTTCTGTTTGGTCTGGTTATTTTGTTAATTAGTTGGGTAAAGATGTACATGTTAATGTTGGATGACGGATTATGGTGGGAGAAATCTAGCCAATCAATAATGATGTCACCCAGGATGATGGTTTCATTTTCTGATATCCAGGCAATTTCTTCTAGTAGAGGAATGTTATTGCCTGGGGGGATGTAAAGAGCTATGATGCAGAAATTTTTGCAGTTTATTTTTAGGAAAGAAATTATTATTTTGGCGAAGAAGAATTGTGGAGTTGATTTAGAGTATGGGCCAATATTATAGGTGTGAGGGTAGAGTATTGCAACACCTCCACCTCTTTTCTGGGGTCGATATGATCTTAGGTAGACATAGTCCGGGGGGGGGAGAAATTCAGTGTCTTTTATGTAGGATTTCAGTGGCTGCTATTGTATTAGGTTTGTTGTGAGCTATCCAGACATGAAACTCTGGGATTTTGTTTCTGATGCTTTGAAGGTTCAGGGTTGTTAAATTTAGAGATTTGCAGGACTTAGAGTAGATAGGAGGGTAAGAGGTGGCGTGAAGGTTTGAGTATATGTCTTCGCATTAGGGTAATTTAGAATGGTTGTTTGGGTAAACAGTGGGTAGTTTTCTTTTTGAGTTGGTTTGGTAACTTAATGGAGAGAGGTTGTGGGTGTTGTTTTGTAGGGGTAGGATTTTTATTTTGGTGAGTAGAAATATATTTAGGACATATAGGCTAGGGTATATGTTGGGGGTGGCCATGGTGGTGCAGTGGTTAGCGTTGCCGCCTCACAGCAAGAGGTTCTCCGGTTCGATCCTCGGCCAGGGTGCCTTCTGTGCAGAGTCTGCATGTCCTCCCTGTGGTCGCGTGGGTTTCCTCCGGGTGCTCCGATTTCCTCCCACATCACAAAGACATGCTGTAGGTGGACTGAACACACTAAATTGTCCCTAGGTGTGAATGCGTGCATGTGTGTGTCTTCAGTGGAAGGTTGGGTGCCGGGCTGGCAACTTGACACCATAAAAACTCCACTGCCAATCATGAGCGGACAGGTGATCCACTGTGGCGACCCCTAACAGGGAAAAGCCGAAAGAAGAAGAAGAAGGCTAGGGTATACGTTGCAGTAGCTAGCTAATGGGAAGATGTGTGTGGATGGAGCAGATGTTGGCTTGAATGGTTGGTAAGTTGTCTGCACAGCTGTTAAGTTTTTTTAAGAGATAGAAGCTTACAGAGAATAAGAGGAAAACTGAGTAAGAGGTGAGGGACATGGTAGATAGGGGATTGTGTTTACACAGTTACTGAAAGAACCTAATGGCATGAGTGTTGGAATTAGCTAATAGGCAGGGTGTATATGTAAGATAGTTGTAGAGCTGTTGTTGAGTGATGTGAAAGTACTGACTGGATGGCTAATTAAGAGGGGCTTTATGTGGGTGGAGTGTTAGAGATGTTAAGATGTACTGTGAGATTGGCTGACGTGAGAAAGGGCGGAGTTAGGGTAAGAATAAATGTCTATTATATGTCATGATATTTTGCTGCTTCAACCTAAAAGCCCAGTGTGCACTTTTAGCAGTAGCCTGAATGATTTAATTGGACTGTAACATCAAATGCTGTGTAGAGACCAACAAACAGCATATGTGGTTGAAGGGCATTACTTTTTTACTTTAAGGGGACTTTCTGCTCAAAACCAAACTGCAGCATTTCTGGCTAACTCCACTTCCTCCTTAAGTTACATCTAAACATTTGCCTTTCAGTTGCATACCACTAAGCAATCAACTTCTTTCAATTAGCATTAATCGAAATGCTCTCTGTATTAATTATGAGCAGTTTGTGAATTTTATAAATGGAGCAGTATATGCCTTAGTAATTTTACCCTTCTCGCTCTGCACAGTTCATTTTGCCTAAAATATTACCTACATAAGATGGACTTTTCAACTCTGCAAAGCTATACCCTCTGGGACAAAGTGTTGATTTTATTTACTAAAGGGAGTGCTTCCATGTTCCTAGCCTCCATCCTCATCTTGAACAGAGGAAAGGGTTTCACAGGCATTATTTCATAACATGTGTTTACCATTCTCACTGCAGACTCACAAATTACAGTCTCTTAGTGGGTTGCTTCTAAAATTGTGCTTCCTGTTTGATACTCATTCATGTGTTCTAGTGCCCCTACATGGTTAAAGTAGATTTTCTGACCTACTGGATACTCAACCTTGAAAACTGTGGGACAGAGCACATTGTATTTCAAAGCCTTTCCTCTTCAGGATCTCATCAATGGAATACACTGTTTATCCATTCACCGAAGATCACTGAATAATAATCTCCATGTACACAAACTTCTCCTGCCTTTAGTTGCTTTACTTTCTCCCAAAACTTTGAAAAAAAACTATTATTTCACTTGGAAAATTTGAAATTTATCAGGATAAGTCTGGGCCTTTTTCTTCCCACCATTCTCCTGGAAGAAACACCTAGTGAGCTTTCTCCAGCAGCAGGCCAGACATGAATTTCTGCCCATTCCTGCAAGCGCTATCCTATGGTGATTACAGCAGCACTATGCTATCCACCCTAGTGGGCCTTTTTAAGCCTATTCATCCCAAAATATGAGTCAGGTTTTGGTACCATATGTTTTTGCAGGGGGTATTGATATCTCTGGCATGAGTGGTCAAGCATTTATAAAAGGTACTTCTTTCTAATAGAGACATAAGTCTCCCAAAGTAGTCATTCCTTTCTAGTTTTTCAGGAATTTCCATGAACCTCACACATTCTTTCTTCTTGACTTGTCTTGTAGTTTAACAATCCTTCCCTATTACTCCTCCTTCTTTTGTACTTCCGTGGCTGCCAGTTTGCATTTAGTTTTGCCAGTGTTGCCATTAAAAACCTGTAATGCATCAGAGCATTTGGAAAGTAATCTTTCAATTGCCTCTAGCTTTTTATTTGCAGACGACTCGTCTTCCAGTCACCCTCCAGTTTTCAGCACTTTATTTTATATATATATATATATATATATATATATATATATATATATTTTTTTTTTTTTTTTCCATTTGATCTTCTGTTAATGAATAGCCACTGTTGCTTCAGTGGGGCTGTTTTGCTCCTTCTTTGTAGTCACCATTCAGTCTGTATTTCAGTCTTGTTCTTTTTTTAACAAGAAACATCATTATTAAATTAGCACATATGACATGGGCAATCATACATTTAGACAAATGAAAACCATACTGACATAATTTTAGTTACAAACATTGTACACCACAAACCATAGTGACATAATTGCAGTGTCAAACATTATACATCACTTATAATCTAGCCCGTCATTGCTGGTCAAACATTATATAACTAATTCAAATCCTGCCTTCTTTTAAACCTTGTTCCTTCTCTGCATGTATTGTTCCCACAATTCCAATTTTTTCATAAGTAATTTGCTCCTACCCTTTTGTAAAGATCCCAATTCCAGTTGTTTTATCTCTGTTACTACATTCACTACTTCTAGTACAGTTGGTTTAGACTTTGAGTTCTATTTTCTAGTAATTGTATTTTTGGCAGCCATACCATATTAGACTCAATAAGGCCTTACTACATCTAGGCAATTCTGATTCTGTACCTTAGCTCAAAAGATAATTTCCTTAGTTACACTAATTTACTCACCCAGTATCTCTGACACCACAGTCTGCAAGGAATCTTTAAAGTCTGCCAACTCATTGCTCTCCCAGAAAATGTTCCCAGTTATCTGTTTCTTCTCCATCACACCTCCAACATTTGCTGTCCACCTGAATAAAATTCTTTGGAGTCTACTTGGGGTATAAAAATAATTATGCAAACCCTTCCAAGGAAGGATCCTACATTTTATAGATGTTGTTGCACATAGGTTCATAGGCAAGTACTAGGCTATCTGTCCAAGGGCATTTATAAGCCTAGCCAGAATGTGTTGGCTTTCGCCACCCCCTTAGATTAGTTCCCTGTGCCCCTGTCCAGCAGAGCCATTAGTTCCCTGCGCCACTGTCCAGCAGCGCCACTGCAGTGATCCCCGGGGTAAATTTTATGTTTCCCATCCACCCGTCAAGGTTTCTCTTGAAGAGTGTTAGTGAGGGGCTCTGCCTGATATATACTGGAATCCTGTTCCAAAGCATGGGGAGTCTCTGGGACAGGAATCTATCCCTCCAGCACATCCTATTTATTGTTGTGGTGAGGTTTATATCTCTAGAGCATGTGGCTCTCCGGGAGTTGTTTTTTTTTTAGGTGGAGCATGTCCATCAATTCTGGGTTGGACATGGCCTTGTATGTCAAGCAGAGATCACCTCTGAGTAAGAGGTATGCAACCAAGTATAGCTGGAGTTTCTTGAGTCGGGCTGCATAGGGCATCTGTTTGAGGCCAGTAATCCTCTAGGTGAGGTACTTTTGTGGTCTTTCCAGCTGTTGCAGGTGCCTTGTAAGGTACATCCCAAATGGGGTGTTGTATTCTATGATGGGTCTAATGAGTGATGAGTAGAGAGGCACAATAACCTCTTTTGTTCTAGATGCAAACCCTTTTGTGATTAGGTGGCCCACATAGAAGGATTTTCTAACCACCTTGGCAATATGATTATCAAAAGAGAGATTACTATCTACTTGGGTCTCCAGATCGCTTATTACATTTTCTGTATTTAGGGGACTACCACCTATGTGGTAGCTCGTGGGTACTTTGTTTTTTCCAAAGGGGATAACTACGCATTTTTTGGCATTTAGTTTGAGGCCATGATTTTGACACCAAGTATCCGTCTCAGTGAGACCCTTCTGGAGGGTGTCTGTATCAGCTGGGGAATCAATTATGGCTCCTAGTTTGCAGTCGTCTGCGAACTTGGTCATTTGTTGAGGCAGTTTCAGATCTTTTCAGGATACAATATTAATTAAGCTAAACCAAAGGCAGTAGCATTGAACATTTGGGGGATATAAATATATCCCCAATTGTTTCTTTGTCAATTGCTTATTCTCTTCCCAATCCTTTCTAAACTCCTCTGACTGATTCCTGTAGTTATCATGAAATATTTTGTATGCTTTACTAATTATTCCTTTTTTAACAGCAGCTTCTGTTCTAGAGTCTACTAAAATCTCTACCAGTGTTGGTCTTTTGCTTAGGATCCCCCATTTCTTTCTCTTTGGCTATACTCTGAAATCAATCCTTGAGAGGGAAGTCAATCTCTAGACTGCAATCCATATACATTTCTGGCCTCTTCCCATTCTATTACCTTTCCCTCTTTAATTATTTGCTCCCAATACCTTGGTTCTTTTAGAGTTTTCTCTAACAAATTCTAGCCCCCTCTTACCTATTGTCTGTATCCCTAATTGGAGTCATCCCTATCGGCAGAATCTCCTTTCTCCATTCTCAGTTTGGTTTAGTTTTTAGAATACGTTCTGCTACTTTATGAATATAATATTCTACATCATTATTGTTATTCTCCTTAAGGATCTGTATCCAAAAGCCAAGTCTCTCCTTGTTTCGAGCCCCCCCCCCCCGTTCCATCATCTCTTTCCACTTTGAATTATAGCTTTCTGCTAGTGCTATGCATATGAGTGCTAACTGCGTAGCTCTGAAATACCGCTCCAAATCGGGTAATCCCAAACCACCTTGTTCAACTGCAGAAATCCGAGCAACCCACTTTCTTGCTGTCTTCCCCTCCTGGATAAAATTCTTCAGCTCTTTGTTAATTGCTATCTGCGACTTCTCTTCTAGTTAATAAAAATACACCTGACCTGTGTATAAAATTGAAGTAACTACAAACATTTTAAATGCTTGTATCTTGCCACCCATATCCATATAACAGAGCTTCGAATTTCTCAGTTTTTGTATTATCTTTTGTTTAGTCTTTTACAACATATCATTACCTGTCACACCAGAATCATTTTTAATCCATGTACCTAAGTACTTCATTTTATCATGTCCCCATAAATAAGGACATTGATGAACCAATTCCTATGTGGGTACATAATTTACAGCTACTGCCTTTGGTTTAGCTTCATTAATACTGTATCCCAAAAAGATCTGAAACTGCCCCAAAATGTTCCATAACACTGAAATGCCCTTTTCTGGTTTTATCAGCTATAAAATAATATCTGCAAATACAGCCAGCTTTTCCTGACTACTCTTATTTTCTTTGACAATGGTTCTATGTACAGTGCAAATAACAAAGGGGAAAGAGGAAAACCCTGCATGGTTCTTCTGCTCAAGCAGAAATTATCAGAGAGGAACTGCCTCCGACCCCTCATATATCCTCCTAATCAACCTTACAATTTTATTAGGTTGAGTAAATGCTTTCATTGTCCTGCTCATAAACTCCCAGCTTACTCTGTCAAATACTTTCTCTGCATCAAGACTCACCAACAGCAGTGGTATTTTCTTACATTCATCTTACCTCTGAATCATCAGTGTTCTGTTAATGTTGTCAAATATTTGCCTCCCCTCCACAAAACCACACTGATCCATGTCTATCAATTTTGGCATCACCGTTGCTATTTTTTTAGCCATTACAGACATAAACACTTTATAATCATGGTTTAGGATCGAAATGGGCTTGTATGAAGCTGGATCTGATGGGTCTTTACTCTCTTTAGGTATTACAGCCACCACCGCTTTCTTCCAGGAAGTTGATGCTTCTCTTCCTCTTAAAATACTGTTAAACAAAACCTTCCAGATCCTTATCAGTTTTTCCCTCCTAGCCTCCAAAGTTCCACTGGAATACCATCTGTTCCTGGGGATTTTACTGCTGATCAGTTATACATCACAATTTTTATATCATCTCCTCCTATCCTAACTACTACTAATTGAGCCTCATCTGCTTCTTACCTTGGCATATTTAATTCTTCTATAAACATTTTGATTTGTACACTTTTTTGATCTCCATATTTCTCTCCTTTAATACAGACCTTCATATGGTTTCTGAAAAATTTCCAGTACCTCTACAGGATCCATTGTTGTCTTCCTTCTTATAGGTTCCCAAGCTTTGTGCCAACCCTTTCTACTTTCTGTTGCCTGAGTCATTGCACTACAACTTTTTGTTTTCTGCAATTATTATTAAAAAAAAGTTGTTTAACAACAATCTTTCTAAACTCATGCATATTATTGAGGTAATCCTTTATTTTCTGCTTAGCACTCTACAACTGCTCATCTCTATTTCAGCCTTGTTCTTGATACCTTTTTTATTCTGCTTAAACGTTTGAAACTTATTTTTGTAGAAGAATTACATGCACTGGATTAAAAAAGACCTGTCATTTCAATCTCTTTTTAACTACAACAAAACTGGGAATTTATAATTAATTATGGTCTGGAAGAGAAGAGCTAACCCATCAGTTACTGACTCCAGGGTACCATACCAGAAGTCCTGCCTTTACCCATGTTTTCTTCTCATTTGTATCAATTCCTGTTCCTCCTCCTCACACTTTCCATGCATCTCTCTTCACTTAAAATGCTGATTTTATTATCAACAAGCAACTATATTCGAACTTGCAAGATGGCTGCAGACTGAGTAACAGCTTAATTTCAGCTCTCTCAGTGTGAAAATAGAAACTAAAAACAGACAATGAATTTGTATTTTTGGGTAAATTTCAGTTACTAGCTAGTAAGTGCACTGCATGGATGCCAGCAAAGAAGAAATTTAGACTTAGAACATGAAAGAAAATCAATCACAAAAGGTGAGGAGAAAACACCATCTGGGAAGAATCCTGCAGCTGTTCAGTAAAAAGCAGTTCAAGCTCCAGCTTTGGTGCAAGACATGACTTCCAGTAATCTAGAGGAAGAATTATGTCAAATGTGCTAAAAGCTTATTGAAACAAACAAAACACTGAAGAGTCCACTCAAATAACAAAAGGCTGCAAAATGGAAGCATCTTTTAACAGATACACAAAAGTCAAATGAAGGAAAGGCTGTCTGAGTATGAGACTGCTCAAGAAGACATGTTTCAAAAAATGGAAGAATTAGAAGAAAGATCATGTAGGGAAATCCTGAGATTTTCTGCTGTACCAGAGAAACTGGAAGGAACAGACTGTATTAATTTTATCAAAGCACAAACAAGCAACTGTACTGGAATTCCACAGCAGGAGTTGTTATCTGAATGTACACATTGTGTGTACGCTTCAAACCTGGCCATGAAAAAGCAGCCAGGACCTTCCATTCTAAAGATACACTCCTATTAGCAGAAATAGTTGATTCAGACAAAAACTATGGCAGAAGGATAAAATAGTAAAAGCTAGAGACAGTAAAGTGTTTGTGGAAAATGATTACTCAATGTACGCTAGGCAGAAGAGGAGTAAATTTACTCCAGCAATCAGGGAATGCCGAGAATCGGGTGTGAGATTCAAGCTGATGTATCCAGATAACTTCAGATTATTTTTTTCCTGGATGGTCAAAGTCATTTTTTGATACAGAAGATGCTAAGGAAGAAATATACATGTCTGTATATGTGAGACAAGAAACAGAAGGGGATTGCGCTTCTTATTCTTCTGATAATAAAGCTCATAGAGCGACTATGCCAGTGAAACCTTTTCCAATGTTCCAAAGGAAAACGCTTGAGAAACAAAAAAAACACAGGAGTTGACTAGAAGAACCATCAGTACACGGGAAATGAACCAGAGATTGGATCTGGGATATGGAGATCAACAAGAAGAAAACCAGCAACTCAGATGTGGGATTACAAAGCATCAACTACATTTGTGAAATATGACAGAACAAGAAAATGTGGAAATATTGGACTTTTTGACTTTGTTAAACTTGTACAGGACTTCAAAGCACATGTTTTTTACATCTGGGAGAGGAATGAGGATAAGACAAAAACAGACAGCACTTAGTGTAAGCAGAAGCACAGAATCCATCTTAACACAGGCAACCTTCTTTATAGATCAATTCAAGCTTGTAAATGTGGCTGGGACAATTGTTCCTATTAGGAGGGTTAAGCATCATTATTTGAAGATGTATACAGTTTTGTTTGCTTGATCATGTTAATGGGTTCTGGGTTTTTTTTGTTTTTTGTTTGAGTGTTTTCAAAAAAACAAAAAGTTTTATAAGATGTGACATAGGCTCAAAATTATATGAAAAGAAACAACTGTTTATAAGATTAACCTGCCAAACATTAGAGTCTGCATGTAACACAATAGCTGGAACTAGACACTTAAAGTTGTTAAAAATAAAAGGTAGGAATAATAACTTTTTGACATAGTGACACTTTCTACATTATCTTTAAATGTAAATGGTCTCATAGATATACACAAAAAATAAAGAGTAGTTAGTGAACTATATTAAAAAATGTAGAGTGCAAGTAGCTATGCTAAATGAGGCACATTTGGAAACAACTTAGCATGTGAATTTGATAAAGGAAGGATTTCAGAATGGTTACTCAGTGGAATATCTGGTACAAAGGAAGGGAAGAGTACTTGCACTAATTGAGACAGAAGCTCCAACAGTGTTAGAACAGGGAAAAAAAAAGATAATAAAGGTAGATTTGTAGTGCTAAGGAGCTACTGCCAAGGAATGAGGATTATGCTGGTATGTATTTATATTCCACCTAAAACTGCTACAATGAAGCTTAAGAAACTTTTGGGAGAAATAATCAGCTTTCAGCAGGGAATACTACTTATACATAGAGACTGGAATTTGATTTGCAACAGTGAAGATATATCTGGGGGGGGGGCTAGAATGGAAAATATAACAAAAGAGGGTAGATGTTTGAAGAAATTTATGAAACTATTTGGTATGAAAGATGCGAATTCAGTAGTAAGAGTTTGGAGAGAATCTGCATATTAATCCCCAAGGTACAAAAACTGGTCCAGGCTAGACAGAAATTATATTTCACAGGAACATGTGCATTTAATTGAAAGTTTTGATATGCATCCAATAGCTATTTCAAATCAACCACGAATAATAAATAAATTAAAAAGAGAGGGCAATGAAATAAAAAAAATGAGACAATGGTGCTTCTCCACCTATCTGATAAACAGAGAGGAATTTAAGGAATGGGTATTAGAAATTACTCAACAGTTATTAGGGAAGATACGAATTTCTTCTGAAAATATAGTTAGGGAGTGGGATAAATATAAAGTGGAGTTCAAAAACAGTGTGGAAATAAAATAGAGAGATGGTTATGAAGTAAACAAGAATTATTTAGAAGGAATGGCAAATGTTAAAGTTTTGCAGAACCGGGGGAATCTCACAGAATAAGAGGAAAAACAAATGCAGAGTGCTGAAAAGAAAAAAAATAAAGGATTATCTGGATAATATACATGAGTTTAGAAAGATTGCAGTTAAGCAACTTTTTTTTTTCCTCCTTTTTTTTCAATAATAAATCTTTATTGTTTTACCATTTTCCATACAAACTTAAACAAAACAGAAATATCGATAAGTTCCAACTAATGTTTCTAATAATAACACAACAACATATATACAATATTTACATGAATGCTTCCAACTGTAACAACAAATTATAGAAGAACATATGACGAGAATTAAAAATAGATCAACTATCTAAAAATGTTACTTATTAATAAATTTCCCTTATAATGTATATATGTCTCAGGGTAAGTTTGGGTTCAATGTATTACGCCAATATAATATTAAAAATGTGTTCCCAAATTTTCGGATTATTGATATTTTTATTGTGATCATTAAGGAGTAATTTGTGGGCTAATATATGTCTCATTGCTAGAATCTTAAAGTTATCCCATGAAGTTTGAGATGGATTTAACCAGTTTGTAACTATATATAGTTTCATTAACACAAAATATTAATAAGTATAGTCATTTGGGATCTAGAAAAATGTTTTGGAGGGATATGTAAAATCATAAATTCCCATGAAAGTGTTGAACTTTGATAACCCATCTTTTGAAGTTGTATTCTTAAAGAGTTCCAAAGTTTATAAACACATTTGCAGCTCCAGAACATATGGAGAAGGTCTGCGGATTTATCTTTGCAGTATGGACAGTTTGGAGATTTTTTAGAATTGAATTTATGCAAGCTAAGGCGTGTATAATAAGCATTATTAAATATCATAAGCTGAGTAAACATCAACTTTTGAAGATAAATTGATTTTGTTGTTAAGTTAATTGCTTTTAGTATTTGGTTTTCTTCTATCAATGGCATTTTTTCTTTCCAATAGTTTGACAAAAGAACTTTATTCTGACATTTGAAATCTTTTATTAATTTATTTGTAGCTGCTATAAATTTAACATCTTGTTGAAGAGTTTGCCACAAGTTTGAACATTTTGTTAAATCCTCATCTTTAAGTTTGAAATCCTTAAAGTAACTTATGGAAAGTTCCTTAATCTGTCTCAATATAACTAAATATGATTTGGGCAGATTCATTTCTTGTCTTATTTCATTAGTTGAATATTTGAGGTATTTGTATATGTCAAGTAAAGTTAAATTAATCATAGAAGGGAAATTTTTAAGATCTATTAATTTATTATTAATTTTCAGGTTGGGATTCCTATGAAAAGGTTGGAAGACCATCATATGTTGAATGAGATTTAATGATTGAAATAAATTTTGTACTGATGTTATATATAATTTAATGTGATCCATTATATCATATAATTTAAACTTTTCTTTTTCTAAGAAAGGTAATGCTTTGGGGTTAATATTCAGATTCAAAATATGTTTATAATTCAGAATTAACCACGTTGGTGACCATTTATTACTAAATGTATCATAATTAGCAATTCTAAGATTCTGTTACAGTTTATTATTAAGTAATAAGTTTCAAAATTTGGTAAATCCAATCCCCCTCTATTTTTTGGGGTCATCAATTTATTATATGATATCCTAGTCTTTCTTGGGTCCCAGATAAATTAGCCGACTCCCTATGAATTTGTTTAAAGAACTTCTTAGGGATTAGAACTTGAGCAGATCTAAAAATGTATAATAATCTGGGTAATACATTCATTTTAATAATTGAAACTTTTGCTAATACCGGTACTTTAAATTATTCCATCTCCTAAAATCAGATAATATTTGATCCCAAACCAATTTAATATTAGTAATATAAAAATCTTTATCATCTGTGGAAAAGGTAATACCCAAATATTTAATTTTATCTTCAGATTTTACCTGCCCTACCAATGGTAAAAGCGAAAAGGGTTTGGGAGTTTTTAAAGAGAATATATTTGTTTTTTTAAGGTTAATTTTGTAGTTAGATATTACTGAAAAGTCATCCACCGCTTTTAGTAACTTTTTAGTGTCTGAAATTGGTGTTGTACAGTATATATTAAGATAGTCAGCAAAAGCCGCCATAGATATTTTAGTTCCATATAGTATTGGGGCATTATGATATACATTCTGTTTAATATATAAAAATAAAGGCTGTAGATATATATTAAATAATAAGGGGGACAAAGGACAACCCTGACGAGTTCCGTTTTTAATTTGTATTCTTTTAGAAAAGTTTTTATTCATGTATAAAGTTGTGTAAGGATTGTTATATAGAATTTGTAACGTTAGGATAAATTCTTGGGGTATATTAAAATATGGTAAAGTATCAAACAGAAAATTTATATTAACCCTATCAAAAGCCTTTTGTGCATAAGCAACTGTTTTTGATAAGTCCACAGCACAAAAACTATTAACACAACAACTTAAGCAACAGAATGCTGAAAGGGTTGCTGCCAAACCAATAACAAGGAAAAGTACCAGAATCCTGCCGAGGTTTTATAGATATTCCTGAAATTTTATGAAAATTGGTAAAGCAGAGGAATGTGGAAATCAAGAAAGTGTACAAATGGAAATATTTATGGAAAACTTAACTATGCCAAGGTTAGAGGTAGATGAAGCTCAACAGCTAACTTATGATAGGATGTGATAGGTTCATAGGTTCATACTAGGCTATCTGCCCTGGGGCAATTATAAGCCTAGCCCGATTCTGTATGGCTTACGCCACCCCTTGATTTGAGTATACTGTGCCCTTTTTAAGGTTTAGTTTACTGTGCCTCTGTCTAATAGTGACACGGGAGTAATCCCTGGGACAAACCTACGATCCCCCATCCACCTATCGAGATTCTTCTTGAAGAGATTCAGTGAGGTGCTCTGCCTCACATGAACTGGAATTCTATTCCAGAGCAAAGGGAGCCTCTGGGTTATGAACCTGTCCCTCCAGCAAGTTCTATTTATTTCTGTGCTGAGGTTCAAGTCCCTCGGGCATGTGGCTCTAAGGTATTTAGATTTACTGAGGTGGAGCATGTCCATTAATTCTGGATTTGACATAGCTTTGTATGTCAGGCATAGATCGCCTCGAAGTAGGCGGTATGCAACTGAGTAGAGCTGGAGTTTTTTTAACCGAGCAGCATATGGCATCTGAGACCCTTGATCCTCTTGGTGAGATACTTTTGGGATCTTTCTAATTGCTGCAGGTGTCGGGTAAGGTACATCCCAAAAGGGACATTGTATTCTATGATAGGCCTGATGAGGGATGAATAAAGGGGCACGATTACCTCTCTTGATCTAGATGTAAAACCCTTCGTGATGAGGTGGGCTATGTAGAAGGTCTTTCTAACCACTTTGGCAATGTGGTTTTCAAAGGAGAGATTGCTATCAACTTGGGTCCCCAGGTCCCTAATAACTTTCTCTGTACTTAATGGGTTTCCGCCTATGTGGTAATTTGTGGGCACATTGTTTTGCCAAAGGCTATGACTATACATTTTTTGGCATTTAGCTTTAAACCATGGCGCTGGCACCAGTTATCTGTCTCTGTGAGACCTTTTTGAAGGATGTTTGTGTCAGCTGGAGAGTCGATTATGGCCCAGTTTGCAGTCGGCTGCGAACGTGGTGAGCCATAGTCCTCCCACGCTTGCCTGTACCTCGGAAAAGTATATACCGAACAAGAGTGGTCCCAGGACAGAACCCTGTGGGATGCCACTTGTGACCGGTTTCGAGTCTGACATGGCTCCAGCAACTCTCACTCTGTGGGTTCTGTCTTTGAGCCAGTTTGCGACCCATCTTGTGACATAGGGGTTTATATTTAAGCTGGATAGCTTATCTATGATGCCCGAGTGGGGTATTGTGTCAAATGCCTTTGCAAGGTCCAGATAGGCTGTGTGGACTACCTTCCCTTCATCTATGGCTTTGGTGACTGTTTCGAAGAATCAACCAGGTTCAAAAGGCAGGATCTGCCCTTGACAAAGCCGAACTGGGTAGGATCTAGTTTCTGTAGGTCTCCAATGTCTTTGTTTATGAGCTCCATGATGATCCTCTCCCACAGCCTTGCAGACTAAGCTAGTCAGGCTTATGGGGCAATAGTTTCCAGGGTCCGTAGAGGCTCCACCTTTGTGGAGTGGGACCACTGTTGCTGTACGCCATTCTGTGGGCACATATCCTGTAGTGAGGCTGAGATTGTATAGCTGTTTTATTTGAGGTATGAGTTCCTCTTGGAGTTCATGTAGGACACAATCTGGGATGCCATCTGGTCCCATGGAAGCAGTGTTTTTTGCTTTGGAGAGGGCAGCCTTCACCTGAGCATCAGAGATGTTTGGGAGGCAGCCCTCTGCTGGGATAGATACTTGCTCTTTTGGGGGGGAGGGGGTGGAGAAGTTTGCACTGAATCTGTCTGCCAGGATATTGGCGATGTCTGTGGGTTCAGTGTATTTTTTGTCGTTTAGAATCAACTCAGAACAAGTCTGGGAGTTGCATCCCAGGTTCCTAACATAACTGAAAAAAGCCTTATGATTGTCTTTGGTGTCCTGTGCAATTTTTCTCTCAAGCTGGCCTTGGAGGATTTTATGAAGGATCGTAGTTTTGGCTAGTACTGATCAGAGATGCCTTCCCTATTAGGGATTTTGCTCCATCATGTAGTAGCTTCCTCCTTCTGTTGTACAGTTTATTTATGGCAGGGGTCCACCAGACTGGACGCCTGCCTTTGGATGATTGGGTCTTGGTTTTGTTTGGGATAGCATGATCCATGCATTCCTGGAGATGTCCGTAGAATGCGTTTATATAGGATTCTGCAGTTTGGGCGTAGTTTCCACTGGCCCTGGGGCCTTGAAGGATTCCACTTCGGTTATGAGAAGTGAGAAGTTCGCTTTTGAGAAGTTTTTCACTGTGGTTTTCTGGGCTAGGGGTGGGGTCGGGATGTGGACATCCAGTGAAATTAATTTATGGTCTGATCTTACCAATGAGGGATATACTTCTGGTGTGGAGCATAGAGTCCCCATGTTGGTAATGATCAGGTCTAGTATGTTGTCCCCTCTTGTGGGAGTGGTGACTAGTTGTTCCATAGCATTTGAGTTTATAATTTCCAGGAACCTTTGGGCTAAGGTGCTGGGGCTTGAGTAGTGCTCCCAGTGAATGTTTGGGTAGTTGAAGTCGCCCAATATAATGGTGTTCGGAGAGATCTTCATGTTCTCCAATGTTTTCAGGGAAGCCGAGTGGGATTCCTGACTTTGAGAGGGTGGTCTGTAGGATGCTATAAACTGAAAAGCAGTCTTGCCCACTGTTAGTTGCACATGGATGGTCTCCGATACTTCGTGCAATGCCACTAACCTGGAGGTGTGGATATCCTTGATAAATATGGAAACTCCTCCTCCTTTTGTGGTTCGGTCTGGGTTTTGGGGCCGAAAAGTATGATATGAGGTATAGCCTGGTAGTGCTGGGGTGCTCTCTGGAGCCTTGAACCAGGTTTCTGTCACTGCACAGATATCGATGTTCTCCATACTGAGGAGAGCTTTGAGTGCGTGCATCTTGAGGTTAAGGCTTCTGGCGTTAAGCAGCATTACCCTTAGTTTCTTGTTCCTTGTGCTGTCTATGGGGGTGGGTTTGACTTTTGAGCCTTGCCTAAAAAAGGCACTATGGGGGTGGCAAGAGCCTTTGCCAATATCCGAAAGCCCAGTGGTGACAGGTGCAAGCCGTCCCTAGCGAAGCAACGTGGCTTGTCGAGCATGTCATCCCAGGCTGACAGACACTGGAACCCCTTTGAATGACACCAAAATTTTAGCCAATTGTTAAAATCGATCATTTTGTCTTTGTACTGTGGCATCATTCTAGGTGAGGGTAAGATGCTGCTCAAGGTCAGGGTCATACCAGCCTGGGCTACATGATCAGAGAGCTCCTCTATGTCTCTTTTCATGTAGTCCAGGGAGGTACGTCTCAGGTCATTCACACCAGCATGTACAATGACTGAGTCATATTTGTATTTGCTTTGGAGTGACCTGAGTGCTTGCGTTATGTGGCGGATCCTAGCACCCGACAGGCAGCTCACTGTGACCTTCTCTTTATTCAGCCTGGTGAGCGGGACGTCAGTGTGTCTGACAATAGAGTCACCTATTACAAGAGTATCAGGTGCGTTATTCAGCCTTAAGGGCTGTGGCTGCTTGGCACACTGACTTTGTGGGCTATGTGTTGTGCGTGTTTTGTTTTGAGGTAGCGTTTGCTTGGATATCTGCTTTGGAGGTCTCTGTTGCTTAGGTAGATTTTTATTTAGAGCCTCGAGTATGTTTTGTGTATTTATGTGTTTGGATCGCTGATGTGGTGGGACTATGTGATACTGGAATTGTGTTGTGTGAGGTTACCTTCTCCTCCTGACTGGTTACACCAGTTTTGAGATGAGAGAGCTCAGCCTCCAGTTTGGCTAAATAGTTGCATCTCTCACATATATTTGAACCTGTTTGGAGGAGGAGAGGGTTGTCCATGTACATGAGACAGTTGTAACATTGCCTCAAAATTCCCAGATTCACCAGCTGGACTGGAGAGGAAACCATTGACTGACCTTTGGACATGCTAGAGTAATATAGGGAAAAAAGAAGTTATATTCTTACCATAACGTTCCATGTGAATTGATCATCTCGCCTTTGTTCTTACGCTTGGGTTCGGAGCCGATCCTCGGCTCCGAGACTGCCACTTCTACAGCTCTGCATCTTGAGAAAGCTCGAGGCACAGTCCTATCCCACAATCCCCTAGCGCTAATCCTCAGATCTAGTTTGCTAATACCAGAAGATAACAATGTGCCCCAGGCGCTAGCAGTAATTTAAAGATAAGGGGCAGCAATGCCCAAAAAATACCTAGGTAATGAGAAGAGTACCCTGACAACAGAAGCAGCCAGAGACTGAACAGAAGGTGTTGAAGACAAGCTGAACTGAAATCCAAATCATTCGTTCTCCGAAAAAAAAACATAGGCCGGGGGATGGAAGGTGGGTAGTAAGAACAAAGGTGAGATGAACAATTCACATGGAACGTTATGGTAAGAACATAACTTCTTTATGTGAAATTGTTCAATCTCGCCGTTTGTTCTTACGCATGGGTAGCGTCCCCAGCTCCTTTACCCTGGGTGGCTCATGGGAGAACGTTCCTGAGGACCGTGGAACCAAAGGAGGCCATATCTTTGGAGTTCTTGTCCAACTTATAATGGAGAATGAAGGTATGAGGCTTCGCCCAAGTTGCTGCCGCACAAATAGTATCCAACGGCAAACGGGCTGCATGGGCTAGGGATGTGGCCATCGCCCTGGTAGAATGAGCCTTGGGTTGAAAAGGTAATTGTTGTTTCGTCTGTGAATAGATAAATTTAATACAATCTATGAGCCATTTAGACAAGGTAACTTTTGTAACCGCCATACCTTTTCTTTGGTCAGCAAAGGATATAAATAGCTGGTCTGATTTTCTGTCATCTTTTGTCCTTTGCAAATAAAACCTGAGTTGTCTGTGGACGTCTAACTTATGTAGCATATATTCCAACTTGTTAGTGTGATTTTTGAAAAAGGTGGGAAGTTCGATGGATTGGTTAATATTTGAAAGTGAACAAACTTTTGGGAGAAAAGACGGATTGGTGCGTAATGTCACTCTATCCGAGTGGAAAATCAAGTAGGGAGGTCGAACAGATAGCGCGTGTAATTCCGAAATTCTACGAGCAGAGGTTATAGCCACCAAGAATAAGGTTTTCCATGACAGGAACTTAAGAGAGGCTGTGGAGGCTGGTTCAAAAGGGGGTAACATTAACTGGGATAAAATTAGGTTAAGATTCCAAGGAGCAACTGGGTTACGAATAGAAGGACGGAGGTGAAAAGTGCCTTTCAAAAACGCCTTGCAAAGTCTGTGGGATATGATGGAAGCATTTTTGTCACCCACATGAAAGTTCGATATGGCCGCCAGTTGGACTCTAACTGTGGACGATGACGCTCCTTCTTCAAAGATCTTGGGCAGAAACTCCAAAATTTTGTGCACCGGTGCTTCTGTTGGATCTAATCCTTGTTGTAATGCCCAATAAGAAAAACGTTTCCACTTGCTCCGGTAAGTCTTTGTAGTGGATGGTTTAAGAGAGGAAACAATTATACGTTTAACCGCAGGGGACAAAAGGCTTGACCTGGCTAGGATGGGAAGAGGAGCAGCCAAGCTGTCAATTTTAGGGCCTGCAGGGATGGATGAGGGGCTCCTGACGCATGGGTCAAAAGGTCTGGAACTGGGTCCAGAATCCATGGCTCCTCGATTTGATGGGCCTGAAGTAAGGGGAACCAGATCTGTCGAGGCCTGAATGGGGCTATTAGAATTATGGTCCTTTCCAGACGTTTGGCTTTCTGTAGAAACCTGGGGATTAACGGAATGGGTGGAAAAGCATAAAGGAGACCCGGGGGCCAATCGTGAACCAGTGAATCTCTGGGGACGCTCCCTGGTAGAGGGAGAAGGGCAAAGTAGCTTCTGCATTTGGCATTCATCGGCGATGCAAAAAGGTTGCAGCAAGGCTGGCCCCACTTGCGGAATATCGCTTCCGCCACTTGAGATTTCAGAGACCAGTAGTGAGGTAACAGGATGGCTCTGCTCAACCTGTCCGCAATTACGTTGGACGTCCCGGGAATGTGCGTTGCTATCAGAAAGCGTCTGGTGGAGACAGCCCATTGCCAGATCCTGAGGGCCTCTCTGCATAGTGGATAAGATCTTGTTCCTCCCTGTTTGTTGATGTACTAGACCACTGACATGTTGTCTGTCTGGACTGCCACTGTTCCTTGAGGTAAGACGTCGTGAAAGTGTTGCAACGCTAGAAACACCGCTCTTAGCTCTAGGACATTGATGTGCAGTTTGCATTCTATTCTGGACCACTGACCTTGGACCGTCTTTCCATGGAACAAACCCCCCCACCCGATCAGGGAAGCGTCCGTGGTTATTGTCGCTATCGGTGTTGGTAGGGTAAAAGGTCGACCTTGTGTCAAGTCTTGAGATAGCATCCACCATCGCAGATCCTGCTTGCAGCAGGATGTGATCAGAATTTCGTGTGACAACGGCAGGTGCTGATAGGACCACTGGGCGAACAGTAGCCATTGAAGGATCCTCATGTGCATTCTTCCTAGAGGGACTGCAACCAGTGCAGCTGACATTAATCCCAGGACTCTCAAAACATGTTCTGCTGTTGCTTTTGTCTTTTGAAGGAGTACTGCAATTTGCTCCCTTAGTTTTGAAACCCTTTCTGGTGGAAGCCTGACCCTGACCAAAGTAGTGTCCAGTTCTGCCCCTATAAAAAGAGATACGCTGTGATGGCGATAAGGTAGATTTTTCGAAATTGATTGTAACGCCAAGACGGGAACAAAGACTGATTGTGTAATCTCTTGCTTGGAGCAGATGATACTCGGTGGTGGTGGAGAGGAGCCAGTCGTCTAGATACGGAAACACCCGGAATCCTTGTTGTCTCAAGTGAGACACTACTACTGCCATACATTTGGTGAACACCCTGGGGGCTGAGGTGAGGCCAAACGGCAGAGCTCGAAACTGAAAATGACTGGCTCCTAGCCGGAAGCGCAGGAATCTCCTGGACGGTCTGGCCATTTTTATATGGTAGTACTCGTCCTTGAGATCTATAGAGCACATCCAGTCTCCTTCCTGCAGAAAAGGAAGGCTTGACTGTAGCGTGACCATCCAAAACTTCTCCTTCACAACGAAGGTGTTTAGTTTGCTGAGATCCAGAATTGGTCTCCAGTCCCTTGTCTTCTTTGGAACTAAAAAGAACCTTGAGTAAGTTCCGGATCCTATTTGGTCTGCCGGGACTGCTTGGATGGCTCTTTTTCTGAGCAGCTTCTGGATCTCTAAGGCTGCCTGATTCCACAGATTGGGTGGAACGTCTGGGAATCTTTTGGTGGTAGGGGGAACGTTTATGAATTTTATGTCGTAACCTCTGGTAATTATAGTTTGTACCCACGTATCTGAAGTTAAATTTCACCAGGCCAGCGGGTACAAAGTTAAGCGTCCCCCAACTGCCTCCAGAGCAGGACAGTCGGGCCTCCTCTCAGGAGTGCTGGAAAGGCTTGCCAGAGAAAGTATCTCTGTCGCCCTGGTTTTGCGGACCAACTCTGCCGTTTGGTCGGCGTCTTCCATTCCTTCCCCCTCCTCTGCCTCTGGAAGGGGCATTATCACTCTGTGTGGACTGAAAGGAACCCTGTGTCTTACGGAACCACATCTTTCTGCCTCTTTGCCCTTTGGGGTATGGTCTGGAAGGGGCGGAGAAACGGACTCCTACAGCAGATAGGGTCTTCCCTTCTTGCTCACACCTAGTGAGGGTCTCCTTTACTTTGGGGCCAAAAAGAGAGGCACCATTAAATGGTACGTTAGTAAAGGAAGACTTGAAGGATTCTGCAAAGGAGCACAGCTGCAGCCAAGATTGTCTCCTAAGAGCAATCACTGAAGCTGCCACTCTACTCGCACCTTTGGCCGCATATGAAACAAGCCTCATGGAGGAGTTGACTACAGAGTTAAGGGTATTAAGTTGTGCTGTCACTTTCTTGGTAACAGCAGCATCTGTACGACCCTGGAGAGTATCTCCGAGTTCCTTGAGGAGATTCCTCTGTAAACGCATAAAATGCGTCAAGTAGTTCAGCGATCGCATGGAAAAAGTCGCAGAACTGAAAACGCGCTTCCCATATCTGTCCATTGTCCTAGAATCCTTATTAGGGGGATGGACAGTGGAAGAGGACTCTGACATGTCCTTCTTAGTGGCTGCCGCCACCACCATAGTATCCACTGGAACACCCTTGGTAAGAAAACTCTTGTCCTGGGGGGCTGTTATAAACTTATTCGGCCTGCGGGGAACTGGTTCCACTGTGTCAGGTGTCTCCCAAGCCCTATGAGCTATCAAGTCCATAAGTTCGTCAAAGGGAGGGGTCACCCAGGAGGTAGAAGGTAGAGCCCCGAATGCCTTCAGCAATACTGATTCATCCACAGAAGGGTTAAGTGGCTGCCAATCTCCCCTCTGTTTTAGGATCTCCAGGATGTCCGCAAAGGAGACATCCTCCGAGGGGGACCATGGGGACCCTTCTGCTTCATCTAAATCTGTATCTGATGTAAGAGATTCCTGTGGGGAATCTATGTGCCTCCTCTTGCACAGTCTTTTCCTTGGTACTTCTTCAGATGGGGCTTCTGGAGAAGCGTCCGAGAAACCGGGAGCACCCTCTGGGGGCAACTGAGGCATTGGGTCTCGACGCTTCATAGGAGCCGAGGATACAGAAGTCGAACGTAGGCCCTTAGGGGGAGGAGAAGAAGAATCCGATGAGATATGTGTCTGTTTCGACAAGACCTTCCTCATGGCGTCGAAGGCACCGGTACCCGGATCCGAAGACCTTCCTGGTTTCAAGAAACCAGGAACAATCCCCGAGACCGGGGGTCCGGGCTCTGAACCAGAGGACGGTGCCGAACTAATCTGAGCCAAGGCTCCTAGGGGGAGAGTCGGTACCGACATCTCGGTTCGACTGTCCGCCCCGGAACCAAGGAACGATAGTCGGCTCCGGGACCCCTCGATCCGTTCCGAGGGCGTTGAGGTCAACGGTACCGAAAGCACGGCTGTAGGCTTCAGTATCGATGGTACTACCATCATCGGAAATTCGACTCTCGGCTCCGAAGACTCGACAGGTCTCGGAGGAGGAGCAGTAGATGACCCAGGGAGGGCTTCGAGTTTTGAAACCAGCTGGGACGAAACTTCGATCAATTTGGAAAGGGCAGAGTTCTCCATTAACTTTTGTATCACTCAATCCACATCCGAATCAGATAAGGGTCTCGAAGAGCGGGTCGAAGGGGCCGAAGTCGTCTCCGAGTGAAGGATCGATGGCGGCGGAACCTCCGAGACCGGCTCCAAGACCGGAGTCTCGATCAAAGATATACATTCGACAGCCGACTCCGATGTCTGTGGAGCCGGTGTCCGAATCTTAATAGAGGTGCTCGGAGCCGATGACTTTGGCTCCGACACTCTCGAAGACTTGGACCCCTTCGAAGACTTGGATACCAATTCAGCCTTGTCAAGGGCCTCCTGAAATTCGGGCTTTAATAAACCCCTGTCTACTAACTTCCTGCGTCTCTCCATCATGACCCTCCCACTTAAGGAATGACAAATAGAGCAGTCCTCCTGTAAGTGGAGAGGGCCAAGACAGTAGATGCAGGAAGAGTGGTTATCCATGATGGACATTTTCTGTCCGCATTGACATTTCTTAAAGCCTGATATTTGTTTCTCAGACATGTTGAAAAAGTCAGACATATATATAAACACCTGAAAACAAGAAAAAAATTAAAGGTATGGATATATCACACACACAAAAAGGAGTAAGGACTTAAGCCTTTCTTAAAGAAAAAACACCTGTTAAGACAGGATAATAGGCCTGAAAATTGCCTTTAGAAA
The DNA here is from genome assembly GCF_019279795.1 of Protopterus annectens. Taxonomy (NCBI): domain Eukaryota; kingdom Metazoa; phylum Chordata; order Ceratodontiformes; family Protopteridae; genus Protopterus; species Protopterus annectens. The sequence continues at coordinate 1,607,870,022 of NC_056733.1, read as the reverse complement.
ACTTTATAAAACTAATAATAATAATAATAATATATCACTCCCACTGCAACTACACTAGTAAAAGACTAATATATATATCTCAAATATCTATACTAAATAAAGGTAAGTTAGAGAAAAACCTCGAAAAATTTGAAAAACTTACTGGCCCGAGCTTCTGTGATGCATCTGCTGTCGCGGAAAACTAGATCTGAGGATTAGCACTAGGGGATTATGGGATAGGACTGTGCCTCGAGCTTTCTCAAGATGCAGAGCTGTAGAAGTGGCCGTCTCTGAGCCGAGGATCGGCTCCGAACCCATGCGTAAGAACAAATGGCGAGATTGAACAATTTCACATCTGAATTTAAGACGGACCAATAGAGGACAGGGTAATCGTAGAGAGTATAAGAGTAAGTAGTGCTTATGGTTTAATAGTGCTAACTTGTAGGATTACTTAATTGGACCAGTGAAGGGCCTTAGAATGAGAATATGGTGTTTAAATTGAGAGATAGAGCAGTTCTAAGGGAAAAAGTGAAGAGCAGACTTTGTGGAGCCAGGAATAGTTTAAACCCAATTAGGCGGCGCTTCCCGCTGTTGCACTATGCACAAAAACGCGCAAAAGAGGGTTTTAAGAGAGGAAGATGAAGGAGTTTGGAATTGATCCAAAATGGACAATAAAACTACAGTTTCAAGTCAGTAACCGATCCCACAGGGGCAGGCAGACTGCTCAATGTTTTTCACTGCCACTGATCAACAGAGAGACTTCCCTTTAGCCCAAGCAAAAAATGGCCTCCAAGAAACTTACAAACAGTTCAAGAACAGCAAGCCTGTAACTGAACTTTTTTAAATCTCAGAAAAGTGGGAAAAAAGCAAGATTTTTTTTGCTTTTTTCAGAGATAGCAGAGGCTATGATGTACAATCCAGCTTCAGGAAAGCCTCCAGGAGCAGATGGCATTCCTGTGGAGGTTTGGAAATTAGGAGGGAAGAAAGTGATAACGACATTTTAACAGTATTTTAAAAGGTGGGGAAGCATCAAAATCTTGGAAGAACGTGTTTATGTCTTGTTATTGTGTCTTTCGGCTTTTCCCGGTTAGGGGTCGCCACAGTGGAACTCCGGTCTGCTAATGATTGGTAGTTGATTTTTACGTGCCGAGTTACCAGCCCTGATGCACAACCTTCAACGAAGGTACGCCCATTCACGCATGTCTCCACGCAGAAGACGCTCTAGCTGAAAATCGAACCAGACAGTGCCTTACTGTGAGGTGACAATGCTACCGCAGCACCACCACCGTGGGTTAGGAACGTGTTTATGTCTATACTATCTAAAAGAATGGTAAAGGTATTGCCAAAATCAATATGGATCAGTGTGATTTTGTGGAGGGGAGGCAAACATTTGACAACATTAATAGAACAATAATGACCCAAAAGGAAATAGAATGTACGAGAATACCACTGTTGGTGGGTCTTGATGCAGAGAAAGCATTTGACAGAGTAAGTTGGAATTTTATGAGTAGGGCATTGGATGGATTTGCATTTCCTGATTCAATGATAAGGTTAATTAGAAGCATATACGAAGGATCAGAAGCAAGAATTAAAGTGGGAGGGTTCCTCCCTGACAGGTTATGCCTGAACAGACAAACCAGGTGGGGTTGTCCTCTTTCCCATTTGTCACCTGCATTACATTGAAAGCCATTGGCAAAGAAAATAACAGAATCAATTTCAATAATTTAATTGGTATGGTAATCTGGAAAAGTTGCCTTTGAGGACAATATTATTTTGTACTGGATAAAATAAGTAAAATATATCTCAGTGTTGTTGAACATTCTGGGACAGTTTTCAAGTCATTTTGAGATACAAAGGCTATAGCCGTAAATTACGCACCTACACATGAAATGGTTCATCAATACCCATACTTACGGGGGCATGATAAAATGAAATGTTTTGGAGTATGGGTTAAAAAGAATTCTGTTTTGGTATGTGGTAAGAGACTAAACAAAAATACAAAAACTGAGAAACTGTTAGTTCTTGTTTATGGATATAGACTGCAAGATACACATAGTGAAAATGTTTTAGTTCCTTTAGTTTTATATACAAGTCAGGATTTTATCTGGGAGGGGATAAATGCAAGAGGGCAAAAGTCAAGTGAGATAAGGTGATCCTTCCAATAGAACAAGGTGGTTTAGCATTACCTGATTTGAAGACACATTTTAGAACTACACATTTGAGGGTCATATACATACCACAAGCAGAAAGCTATAATTCAAAGTGTAAATGGATGATGATGAAATGGGCAGGGGGGATTCAAAAAATAAGGAAAGGGTGTGATGCTGGATGCAGATCCTTAAGGATAATAACAGCCATATATAATATTATACTCAAAGTAGCAGAAAGTATTCTAAGAATTAAGCCAAAGCAAGAATGGAGACATGAGATTATGCTGATAGAGATTATTGCAATTAGGGGTATAGTGAACAAGAAGGGGCTGGAATTTACTGGAGAAAATTGGCAAAAGAACAAAGGCACTGGGATCAAATAACTAGAGACAGAAAGGTAATAGAATGGGCAAAGGCAAAGGCATTTGGATATAGGCTAGAGACTGCCTTCCCTATCAGGAATTGATATCAGAATTTAGACTAACAGAAAGGGACAGCAAAATCTTAAGTGAAAGACTTGCTCTGGTAGAGTTTTTAGTTGAAGCTATAACAGAAACTGCTGTCAAAAAAAGAGTAATTAATGAGGCATACAAAATATTGCACAATAACTATAGGAATCAAGAACAGGAAGTTGGAAAAGATTGGAAAGAGATATTGGACAAGAAATTCACAAGGAAACAATGGGAGGACATATATGTGTGGCTATCAAATATGCAACAAGAAGCATGTAGAAGATTTGGGATTTTTGCTTGAGGTGTTTGTATATGTATTTTTATACCCCATGCAGACTGCAAATACATTTTCCTGGCAAATGTTGGAGGTGTGATGGCGAAGAAAGAGGTAACTGTGAACATATGTTTTGGAAAGTTGGCAGACTTTAAAAATTACTCTCAGAAATACTGGGTGAGCAAATGGGTGTAACTAAGGAAATTATGTTTTTTTCAGCTGGGATACAGGATCTGAAATGCTTATATATATGAAGGCTTTGTTAAATTTAATTCTGGTAGCTGCCAAAAAAGCAATTACTAGAAAATGGAAATCAAAGTTTAAATCAATTGTATTTGAAGTAATGAATATTGTAACAGATAAAAATAACTTGAAGTGCAATCTTTAGAAAAAGGTAGGAGCAAATTGCATAGCAAAAACGGGAAATTGTGGGAAAGTACAGTTGTATAAAAACTTACCATAACAGTAAATATCCTGCTGATCAGTTTTGCAGTATTCCTGACATATGGGGTGTCACCACTGATGTCTGGTCAGGGTACCAACGCTTTATCTTCCCTAAGTCATATGTCTGACGTATGACCTCACTTGTAAGCACTGTAATATAAAGAAAGATGTAAGAGCATGGATCCTCAGACTATCTTTAAGCCAGTGACCAGAATACTACAAACAAAAGAGACTGGTCAGCTAGGAGGGTGTAGCTCAAAGTGGTAAGAAAACTCCCCTGTACCTATGTAAGAGAGCAAAAGCTAGAGTAAAGGGGAAGAGACAACTAAAGATGGGAGTGAGATGGAGAATAGAGGATGAAGGGGATGGAATACTGCGACAGTGACAAGTAGAAAATATACTGTTATGTTAAGTTATTACACAACTGTACTATGTTATGACTGAAATCGCGGTTGCAGTATTCCTGATATATGGGTGATTCCCAGAACTGAAGGAGGAAGGAAGGGTGGTTGGCTACTGAGAATAAGAGTTGTTCAGCAATCTGGACAGGACTGACCTAACAAAGGCTGCCTTGGACCTGGAGAAAGCATCAATTTTGTAGTGTTTGGTAAAGATGTGTACAAAGGACCAAGTGGCCACCTCTAAGACAGGCCTGGAGGACATTCCTTTCTGGAAAGCCACTGAAGAAGTGACTGCCCAAGTGAAATGTGCTTTATGGCAGGAGGGCAAGGTCTTGCTTTAGTGCGAGTATTAGAAAGAGATATAGCTTTTGAAATGCAGGCTGCAATAGTTTGTTTGGAGACTGGCTGTCCCAGCTTAGGAGACGTAAACGATATAAACAGTGAGTCAGTCTTTCTGAATTATTTAGTTTTATCAAGGTAAAATCTGAGTTGCCTGTGGATATCTACAGAATGTAAGATCCTTCCTCCCCTGTTTTGATAATTGGGAAAGAAGATGGAAGATGAATAGTCTGATTAAGTGACAGCTTGTTCACTACCTTAGGCATGAAGGATGGGTTAGCCCCGAGAGTCACCCTGTTTTTGTGAAAAATAAGAAAAGGAGTAATGGCCATGAGAGCTTGCAGCTCAGAAACCCTCATAGTAGAGGTGAGGGCCAAGACAAGAATGGTTTTCCAAATACAGAAATTTAGAGAAGTGGTGAAAGCTGGTTCAAAGGGAGGCAGAGTAAGCTTTTCTAACACAAAATTAAGATCCCAAGAGGAAAAGATGCGTTTCCATCGGTGGTTAAGATGCAGAACTCACCTGAAGAAAAGCTTGAACTTCAGCCTGGCCATAAGTGGAGGCCTAAGAGGGAGGCAGGCACTGATAGCCTACTCTTCCATAAAAGATCACTGATCTGGTAAGCCTAATTGAAGACGTCTGCAGAGATATTACAGTATGGTAAGGGCCTGTGCTAAGAGTGGCTCTTGACTATGTTTGCAGCACCAGAAAGAAAACCTTCTCCACTTTGCAGTGTAAGATTTTCTAGTAGTGAGTCTCCAAACCTCTTGTAAAACTTGTGGAAGAGATGTCTTTGAATGACTAAAATCCTGTCATCCATAGTGTTAGGCTGAGGGATGGAAGATTCGGGTGGAGCAGAAATCTTTTTTTACAGAGTGATGAGGTCTGGCTATCGAGGAATTTCGCTTAGCTAGGGGAAAGCAATGTTGCCTCAGCTAAAATGGAGTCAGTAAGAGGAGTTTTGTGTTTCCTTTTCTGCCTCGAGAAGAATTCTTGGTAGAATAGGCAGAAGGAAGGCACAGAGGAACATTTCTGTCTACTGAAAAGAGAAGGCATCTGTCCTCCAGTTTGTGGGACAAGGGTCTCTGGTACAGAACTGGTGGAGCTGATGGTTGCTTGTTGAAGCAAAGAGGTCCACCTGAGAAGTACCACACTTTAGTGTGATGTTTAGAGAAACATCTCTATTCAAGGTTCACATGTGAGGGTCCTCCAGGGAGGGACTTAAGCAGTCTACAAGCACACTATCCTGAACGGGAATGTATGTGGCTGTGAGCATGATCTTCATTTGTCTTGTCAAAGTTCATGCCTCCTTCACTAACCGACACAGAAGGTAAGACCTGGTACCTCCCTATTTATGTACCACATGACTGTGGCGTTGTCTGTGTACACTTGGAGTGTTCCTAGTTTCCAAAGATGGGTGAAAATCTGAAGAGCTTGCAGAAGAGCCCTCACTCAGTGTGATCCTGTCCATGCCCCCAACACCTCATCAGAGGCATCCATGAGAACCTGAGGAGGAGGAGGTGTGAAAGGTAATCCTAGGTTGAGGATGACCTATGCCTTCTACCAAATTCGCTCCTTCCTGAAACAAGGGAGAATGGGAATCGGGGTGGCAGTGCTGGAACCAAACAGATTCAAACACCATTAGATTTTCTGGTCAGAGAAAGCATAGAAATGGTGGCTGCCATGAATCCCAAACTCCTTAGCATCTCCGTTGCAGAGCAATGGGTTGCAGAGGAGAGTTCTTGGAAGTAACATGACATACTGAGAACCTACCTCTGGGGAAGCAAGGCGTGCATTTTCTGTGTGTCCAGTCTGCATCCTAGAAACAACAGGTCCTGAGCAAATACCATTTGTGATGTTTTTACAGTTTACAGTGAACAGCAGTCTGTCAGAAGACAGTGGGTGAACTGAAGATGCTGAAGAAAAGTTTCTGGGGAAAGAGCCTGAATCAGAAGGTTGCCCATGTAGGGAAAATTTGAATTCCTTGAGTGAGACAGAAAGCTACGACAGGCTTTGAGCACTTTGTGAACACTCTTGGGGCTGTGGAAGGACCAAAGGGCTGAGCAGTAAACTGAAAATGCAAGGAGCCATAGAAAAACCTGATGAATTTCCTGGGAGAAAGGTGAATGTGAAGATAGGCATATTTCACATCTAATGACATTAAAAAAGCCTGTGGGAAGATGAAAGGTAAAAGAGTCTGAAGAAAGAGCATTTTGAAAGATGGTACCTTCAAATAGTTGTCCAGGATAGACGAGTCTAGGATGCGTCTCCACTGCTCTTCTTTTCTTGGGACTAGAAAAATCCTGGAATAAAACCCTTTTCCAATGAATTCATTTGGGACTTGCTCAATGGTACCCCAATTCAAGAGGTATTGAACAGTGGGGGTCAAAAGGAACATTTGGTTTTGAGAAGCTAGTCATATGCCTGTCAAAGGGGAAATATTTTTCCAAGACATGGCATAGCTGTCCCTGATGATATTGAGTACCCACTTGTCTGTAGTAATAGCTTCACACACCTGGCCAGGGAGAGTTATCTCCTTTAAGAAAGGGGGGTAATAGTGCTGAAGACGGGGGGGAGGTGCTACAGGGGCAGTCACAGGTTTTTGTACCCAAAGGGTGACCTTCCAGCTGGAGGTTCCCTTTAGAATTTTTTGGAACATCTTTTCCTAGGTGTTTCCCTTTGTTTCTGAACTGTCCCAGGATCCCTTCCAACGATGAAGGTGGATTTAGTTGGGTTGATCCTATGGTATATAGGAACTGAGGAGAGAACCAGTGGCAGTTGCCTTAGAAGAAACATCATAACTGCACTTAATGCTGTGTCTGGCAATCTGAGTGGCCTGCACAATAAGCTCTGCATTCAATGTATGTAATGTTGGAATAATGATAACTGTATACAAGAATATAAGTGATGCATTACGTTTGCAATTGTCAGCAGGTTAACATGGCTTGTTTTCTTTTATATAAATGTATGTTTGCCTATGTCTGAAGAGATAATTCAATAACAGTATTTAAAAATGTTGACATGGTTAGCAGTTATGCAAATAATTTCTACATTCACCTAGATAAATGTATTAACCTGTCCGTTCCGACCAGAACCGAACAAAATGGGAAGGTGAAGAGCAAACCAGCCTTAGGACCCACATGCATAAATAAACAATACAATAAGAGAAAACTGTTTTTTAGAATATGTAGCAAAACTTAATCAGGTTAACATAAAAAAAAATGTTGAAGGTACTGAAAAATACGATTGAGAAGTAAAGACATCCCATGAACTTAGACAAGCATCAAAAGCTAAGATAATTACAACTCTTTCACTTACATCAGGAAATTAAAATAAATAAATAAATAAAATTGGAGCGTCCACTCAGATCCAGTAGGTATCACAAATGCATTAGCTGACAAATTCAGTGCAAATTTCAGCCCAAAACAACTACAAAAAACCCACATATTCTAAAGGATCTCAAGCCCCCTCATCATCACAAAATAACACTTGCTAATGGTACTTTCCAAAAAAAAAAAAAAACCCACGGGACATGATAGCATATCTAGTTGTCTGCTGAACAGCATTAAAGGTGCTGATGGACCTGCCACTACAGTTACTGAACCTGAGCTTGGCCACTGGCTTTGTCCTCGAGGTACAGCACTCGGCAGCTGTGATGCCACTTCACAAGGATGGCCCCACCTCTGAACCTGGAAATTACAGACTCATTAGCCTGAGAAGCCCTGTCTGCAAGGCTATGAAATGGGTTACAACTAATGCAATACACTAATATTAACAATGTTATAGAACTCGTCTTCCACTGGTTTGGCTTTAAGGATAGAGCTTGTCTAATGAATATGGTAAACTTCTTGGAGAGATTAACACAAGCCATGAACAGCAGTCATTATGCTGTCCATACAGCATATCTTGACCTCACAAGTGCATTTAATATCATATTACATGCTAATATAATTAATTAGCTAAATGTGCTTCAAATTGATCCAAATAATTTACGTGGACAGCAAATTGTCTGAGCGATAGAACCTACACTGTGAGGCTGGCAGGTGCTTCCTCAGAGAAGAAACAGGAAACCAGTGGATTCCCTCAGGGATCCATACTAGGACTTCTGCTATTTGGCATATACTTATCTCATTTCCAAGCCAAAAATGGACATATATGGTTAGCCAAGTTTGCAGATGGGTGCAAACTGGGCGTCATCCTCAAATCACCTTCTGACATGCAGAATTTACAACTTGAACTTACATATGTTAATAGGAGGCATATAGAGAATGAGCTAAAATTAAATGCCAAAAATGCAATATTGTCTAATTTTGTAAGCAATTCTGCCACACAGCTTACACCCTACTCAAAAATGAAGATGTTGTGACAGACCTTGGGACATGGGTAGATAAATTCCCTCTCCTTTGAGGATCAAGCTGCAACAGTGGTTCACAAGTCCTTTTATCTGGCATTTATGACAACAAAGAGTATCTCCTCTATATTCATAGAAGTTCTTATACCCCTTTATATTTTGCATTGATCGGTCCCATGACAGAATACAAACCCCTTTAGGATGCATCTTAGTAGACTTATTAGGCTTCTGGAGAGAGCCCAGAGGTTCCTAACCAAAAAAATCACGGGGCTAAAAACTTTAGCTAACAGGAGAAACTGGAGGCTGTATCCTGTATTCAGTGCCCTGCTGAAGCCTTAAAGGTCATTACGGATCTGGCAGTCTAAGACCTCTTATATCACCACAAATCAAACAGCCAACTGAACACTAGGACCAGAAACCTGAACCTGCTTCAAGAAATAAATAATAGTGGAGAAACAAATCCATCACACGAAGACTATCCCTTATCTGAAACAAAATGTCCACTCCAGATCAACCAACGTGACACTATCTTCCTTTAGAAAAGAGTAAGAACTGGATGGGTATTCACAAATTTATTCCTGGCATGACTGCCCTATTGCTCCTTGAAAAAGCAAGGTAAGGTCTAAGGGTGGCTACTGGCAAGGCATAAATGGCCATATGACCCAGCTGTCTTGTATTTTCTATAAACACAGTGCAATCAGGAAAAAATGCTCAGAACAGTTTTAAAAATGGATATCCACAAGGTGACTACAAGTGCTATACATAATTGTGCTTCCCTTAGTGTTTAGAACTTTAGCAGAATGTCTAAACCACTTTCCAAATCTAAAAGTGAGTGCACATAGGAGCAACTCTGCAGTCTCAATAATTAGCAACAAAGTTAGATGCCTAACACACACTATCAAACATGATCTTGTACAGCCCCTCCTTAAAATATTTAATCTAAGTTTGCTATAGGATTTGTCCCCAAAAGATAGCAAACTGAAGTGGCAATGTCTCCAAAAATGGGTGGCCTTACCACTGACCTAAAAAAAACTATAAAACCATTAGCCTGACTAGTCTAACTTTGCAAATCCATGGAATGCACATCTGACCTCAAACTATTGATATCAAAAACCTTAGGCTAGGCTCACACCAGTTTGGTTTTGTTTTGTCAAAGGGAGAACTTAACAAAATAGGGATCCTGCCTACTTTACTTAACTTCTTCAAGAAGGTCACACAGGATTCTGACTGTGGTCATTCCATTCAAACTGCTGGATTTGGCCAATGGATTTCACACTATTCCCTATGCTGGCACTGTAAATAAGCTAACTACCTTAAAAGTAGATCCACATATACTGAGGTGGCTAGCCAATTGGCTGAAAGCTATGACTCACATGGTTAAGATGGCAGACGCTTCCTCAGAAAATGTGAAGATACTACTGGTATGCCTAAGGGATAAGTATTTGGACCTCTCATTTCATCCTCAGCTTCACCAATCACTAGACTGGGAATCAGGACCCTTTGGCTAATTAAGTCTGCAGACGACTGCAAAATGGGTGTTACCATCAAATCACATCTTCCTTTGACATGCAAAAGCAAGTGATGTACTAAAAAAAACTAAAATTAAACCTGAAAATGTGTAGTTTTGGCAAGCAACTCTCTCCCTCAATATGCAGTATAGCCAATACTTTAAAATGATAATGTGGTCAGGGATCTTGGAACCTAGGATGATAATGCACCCTTCTCCTTTGACCACCAGTAGTCAGAAAAACCCTTCTAGTTAGCACAACTAATATCTAACAGCATATAGTCCGGTCCAAAAGAAGCCATCAACTCTCTTAATGCAGCCTAATTAGAGAGATTACAGAGTAAAACACCCCCTTCAGGATGCACCCTTATGGACATATTAAGCAACTAGAAAGGCTCCACAGGTTAAAAAAAGATTCTTAGTCTAAAAGTTGCTGTGCTATTATGACAGACTTGAAACCTTTTCCTTTTAATTAGTTTTGTATATCAGCTTGTGTTGTTTTATGCCATGCATTCCATCCCACTAGAGACACCATCCCTCCAGGACTGATCTCATTTGCCTTTCTTTATAAGGGAGGTACAGCATGATGGTGGGTATTAACTCTTGAGACTAACTTTGCATTTCTTATGATCTGTTTCCATCACCTTCCATAAGTCTTCTTTTTGACAATCTCCTCTGAGTTTTATCACAGTCGCTTAGGATGAAATCCTATTGCTTTACCTGCCTCTTCCTTAAAGCAATCTCTCCTTATCACAGTGCTACATATTATCTCGGCAATCTGAAAACAATTACTCTTTCCTCCAAACCTTATCCTGTCTCTAGAACTCTGTATCTCACAGAATCCCTTTGAGGATTCTATGAGCATAGAGCACATTTCTGCAATACCATCTGTCTTTCTTACCCTATAGATTTATGGTTCTAGGTCCTGCATCCTTTTCATACTTGTATTACTCTTCAGTGAGATCTTCCCAAACAAATATAATATTCTCCTCAAGGTACATCTCCAAAAACGCATACAATACTCCAGCTGCAACTTCATCACCAATGCTCAAAAGAGGAATGACCTATACTTCTAGAGTCCATGCTTTTAGCTCTGCATCTATGCTTCTGGTCTTCCATTGTCAATGCAAAACTAAGAGGGACTCTCTACTCTTGTATTAGACACATTTTTCCCCTTCACCTCCCTAGAAAGGAATTCGCCTTCATAACGGTTTCACTTGCAAAAGTGCATGATTTTCCACTTCACAACACAGAAATGAAAGCTCTGTACTTACTATACCAACAGATCTGTAAGAAGGATGTCCATCTTTCCATAAGAAAAGGAAAGATAATTCAGACACTAGAAGTGCTCAGTTCATTAACTTTTCTCTGGCAGTATGGACCGCTCCCTTTTCCATTAATGCACCCTTAATGCTCTCTCTCTCCAGACCTTCTGTAATAGTGCTTAAAGCTGTATGTGGAAATAAAACAGGTGAAGAGAAGGGAAATGAACTCTAAACTGGAAACAGAGGAGGCAGGCAAAAGCACGGCTTGATAGACCTACTTACACAAATAGTCTGGGATGTAGTTATCTTTCATATCTCATATAAAAGAGGACCTCACCACTGTAACCGCAGGAGACTTTCAAGCTAACCTTCCAGAATGGACATCTTTATTGGAACATCCCATGGGTAGTGAAGGTCACAAACAAAGACTTGGAGTCAACATTCAGCTTATACAGAGTTATTAAAGTACAAAGGTAAGACCACATAACTGCTGCACAGATATCATTTAAAGGAAAAAGCTGAAAGAGGCCTGCCATATTTGCTACGGCAAAATTCTATACATTTTGACAACCATCTAACCATCTGTTAAGCATACATTTATAAACCTTTTGCCCAAACCTGGTTTTGGCAAAAGAAGTAAAGAGCTGGTCTGCCTTACGCATGACCTTGGTTCTGTTGACAAGAAGTCACAGTTATATGATGATTCATACAATGGAGAAGACACTCTACTTAGTTGAAAACGTTATGGAAGAAATCCAAAATACTAATACCATGATTAAGAAAAGCCTCCATGAGCACTTGGCATGAAAAGGTGAAGTGAAACTCTCTTTCTCTGAAACATCAAATAAGCAGTTTTCATGGAAAAAGTACAACACTCAGAGATTATTCTGGAGGTGAAAGCCATCAAAAATGGGATTTTTTAAGAGAGGCTCTCCCAAGGTCACAAAATGAGCAAGTCGTTTTTCCAACACATAGTACAAGTCCCACGACAGAATTGAATCCTGAACGTTGTGATTAGCCTTGAATATTAAGTGGTGGAATCTGCAAGATAAATTTGATGGAAGAATAGCACAGGATATAATCAAAGACTGCAAAAAAAAAGCCATTACAGAAGAAAAAGGATGGCAAAGAATCTAGTCCCCTGTGAGCAATCCAGGTAGAAAAATGATCTATTGTCTTAGTTTTTCCAAGAAGGGAGTGTTTCGGAGCAAGAAATAATTCATAATGACTTCCAAGATGACTGTACACTAATCAAAAAAGTTGACTGGAGCTCTGCCAGTGTGACAGCTGAAACTGTGAAAAAAAGCCAGTAAAAGCTATCAAACTGGGTAAAATTCAGCTACTAGCAATTAAGTACACTGCTTGAATGCCAGCAAAAATACATTTGGAGAAGGTAAGAAACAATTAACTAGAAAATGAGTAGGAAAAACTCTGGCTGGGAAGAATCTTGCAGCTGTTCAACTTTCAGCTTTGGTGTAGGATAGCTTTCATTAATTTAGAGTAAAAAATATCAGATGCACTGAGAGGTATTTAAAATAAGCGAAACATTGAAGGAATATATATCAAATAACAAACGGCTAGAAAAATAGAAGCATTAACTAGCTATTCAGATGAACTGATAAAACTGAAAAAAAAAGTTGAAATGAAGAAAAGGCCATCTGGACATAAGGCTTCTCAAGAAGAACTGTTTCAAAAAACTAGATGACAAAACAGGCATAAAAACAAGAGGTTTACTGTGGCACCACAGAAACTAAAAGGAAAAATTGTACTAAATTTATGAAAGCACAAATAGCAAGCAACTGGACTGTTATTCTTCAGCAGGAATTTGATAACAGAGAGGACACACTGAGTGTATGTTCACAATTGGCTGTGAGATAGCAGCTAAGACCTATATTAGTAAATGTGCAAATTGTGGCAGGAGTGAAAAGTATTAAAAATGGGGACAGCAGAGTATGTTTCAAAAATAATTTTACACTGGGCAAAAGAGAATCAAGTTTATCCCACAATCATAGTAGGTTTACAGACAGGTGTAAAATTCAAGATGGTATATCCAACTGTCTTCAGAATATATATTTTTTTTATTTTGAAATGGAGTGCAGGCTAAGGAGAAAAAGTTCAGCCAACAAAGAGTCACTCTTCTTACAGCAGCAAAGCCCTCAGAGACGTTGCCAGTAAAAAAAAAGTTTTCAATAAGCCAAAGAAAAATGTGACAGAAAAAGTATATGAGCTGACCAAACTAATCAGTAGCACCTTGAACTTGAACATGGGACTGGTGTTGGGATAGGAAAATGACCAAGAAGAAAACCAGCAACACTGTGAAATTTGTTAATTCAATTACTGGTTAGTAAGTACACTGCCTGGATACCAGCAAAGAAAATATTTGGAAACCTGAAATAAAATCAGAAAAAAGTGAAGAGCAATGGGAAGGATTCTGCAGCTGTTCAGCAAAAGCAATTCAAGCTTCAGCTTTGCTTCAAAAGAAGGCTTCCAGTAATTAAGAGGAAAAAATACAATGAATGTACTCAGTGGTGATTAAAATAAATAAAACACTGAAGGAATACATCAACTCAAATAACAAAAGGCTCGGAAAAAATAGAAGCAGCTTTAACTAGCTAGTCAGATGAACTGATAAAACTGCGAAAAAAAAAATCAGAGGCCAAAATGCAGAAAAAGCTGGCTGAATATGACGCTTCTCAAGATGAGCTGTGGAAAAATAATAACAATAAAGCTGGAAGTCAGATCAAGCAGAGGAAAAAAATGATAGTTTCTGTTGAACCACAAACTGTAAGGAACAGACTATGTCAATTTCATGAAAGTACAAATAAGTAACTGGACTGACGTTTCACAGCATAATTTGTTAACTGAAAGGGCGCATTGAGTGCATGCTCCAAACCTGGTCATGAGAAAGCAGCCAAGACCTATATTAGAAAAGTTGCAATCATACGAGCAGAAAGAGTTGAGCCTGACAAAACTGTGGCAGAAGATAAAAGTATTAAAAAGTGGAGACAGCAAAGTCTTTGTAAAAATTATTATTAACTGCACATCAAGCAGAAGAGAAGCAAATTTATCCCAGAAATCAAGGACTGTAGAGAAACAGGAGTGAGATTCAAGTTTCTGTGTCAGCTGTCTTCAGAGTATATGTTCCTAGAAGATCAAATACATATTTTTAAGCAGAACAGGCTAACGAGGAAATAAAAAAGTTTATCCAACTAAAAATGAGGCAGCAAATGGAAGGGGACTCTGCTTCTCATTCTCCTGACATTGAAGTTCATAGGCAGACTGTGCCAGTGAATTCTTCCATTTTTCCAAAGGAATACTTGAGAAAAAGCAAAAAAAGGCAGAGGACCTGATTGGGAAATGGAGATGAACAGGAAAACCACCAGCAACAATGAAATTAATGAATAAATGGGAGAATATAAAGCATCAATTGCATTTGTAAAATATGGCTTTGCAAGAAAAAAATGACTTTCTGATTTTTGCCAAACTTGTAGGTAAACTGTAAAACATGTACACCACTTTATGTTATTAATTAATGTTTAGAAGGATGCTAAAAGAGGAAAAAAGTAACAAAAAATGTTTTTCTTATTTTATGGTATAAACAGCATACTATATATAATAAAGTAGTTTTATGTAGGGGGTCTCTTTTCAATGACTGTTGCAAGTGTTACAGATATTAAACACTTTTTTCGGATTATAAGAAATATTGGCTTTACAGAATAACAAGAGAAGAAAGGCTGGATAAAAGCAAGTTTAATGTTAATATGATGTGATTTTGGACTGCTAGGGTTGGGGTGGGTTGTAAAACTGCACAGATTATATTTTGTGTAAAATTAAAATATTTTCAATTATTTTTATAAAGATGACCATCTAGATTAATGCCCTTGATTTAAACTACAAACAAGTGTTTTTGTAAGAAAGGAGGCTTTAAAAATAAGACAAAATGATGAAAGTCAGAAAAGTGCTAAGTTTCTTATATCTGCAAAGATATTAGTTTGTTCTGCACATCCTACTTGGACTAAAATTTAAAAAGCTTCATTGCAAAGTACTTTTCCATGGAGATAAACTGTCTGCAGGTACAAGCAATCCATTTTGAGAGTTCTGAGCATTCTTTGCAGATGGAAACAAAATTTAGGGGCACAATGACAAGTTCAGAGAAAAATAAAGTTTGAAATTATGAGAAAGCCTCCCATGCAGCCTTAATAAGTTAATGCATTTAATTGAACAGTATGTGATTTATTTTTATTTAAAGATGCCAGTGCACCTTTTCTTAGGGATAAGAATTAAGTATACAAGTATTTTTTCACATCTGGGAGTGGAGCCGAGATAAAAAAAAGAACAGACAGCAATCAGTCGAAGTGACAACAGAATATAGTATGCATTTTAGCGTGGGTAATTTTAATTTTAAGCTAGGTAAAGCATAAATTATGAGTGCAGTTGTCAGTTTGGGGTAATTGTTTCTATTTGAGTTGTTAAACTTCATTATGTGTTTGCTCTAAGTTAATAGAGGATAGGATTTTTGAAAATAGATTTTGTTTTAGGATTTTCATTAAAACAAAAATTCTTGAAAAATGTGACTAATTCAAATGAAGATAAGAAGAAATAACTGCATACAAGATTAGCCTGCCAAACATCAGTTTGCAATACTAACACAAAATTTAGAAATACATATGCAAAAAATGGTCATGCATAATAGTCGGGAACAATAGCTCTTTATCATAATGGCTATGCTATCAATATTATCATGGAATGTAAATGGCCTTACAGGTATAGCTAAAAAGAGTACAATGGGAAGAATATTGAATTATATTAAGAAATGCAGAGTACAATGCTGTAGGACACAAATTTGGAAAGAAATGAGTGTCTGAATTTGACAAAGAAAGGATTTCATGATGGATATTCAACAGAATACCAGCGACAAAGAAAAGGGGTAGAATTATACTAATAGCTAGAGGGGCTCCAACAGTGACAGAAGAGGGAAAAAAGACAATGGCAGACACGTGGTAGCAAGGGGCTTTTGGCAGGGAATGAGAATTATGCTGACATGTATTCATATTTAACTAAAAACTGCTATTACAGAGCTTAAGAAAATTTTGGGAGAAATAATCAGCTTTCAGCATGAAACATTCCTTATAGGTGGGAATAGAACTTGATTTGCAATAGTGATGATATATCAGGGTAAAGATACATATAACAAAACAGAGTAGATTTCTGTATGTAAGATGTAAATTCAGTAGTAGGAAGTCAGTCAGAACTTGCATATTATTCCCCCAAGTTAAATAAACTGGCTACACTAAATACAAATTATATTTCTCAACAACATTTGTATTTAATTGAAAGTTTCGACATACATCCAGTAACTATTTCATATCAAACATCAAATAAAAACTAAGAAATAAATGCAGGGTAATGAAGTAAAAATAAGACACTGGTGCTTTCCCACACACCCGATAAAAAGAGAGGAATTTAAAGAAAATGTAGTGGAAATTATTAGAGAACACAGAAATATCTTCAGAAATTATAGCTAGTGAGTGGGATAAATGAAAATAGAGTTTAAAAATAGGGTAGGAATACTAGAGAAAAAGATATGGTTGAGAAGTAGTAGGAATTACTTTGAGGGACTGACAAACGTTAAAGTACTACAGACTAAGGAAAATCTCACAGAACAAGAGGCATAAATGCAGAGTGCTAAAGAGATAATAAGGGAGTATCCAGATAACATGCTTGAATTAAAAAATAGTGCAGTTAATCAATTTTTTATAACAATACCAAAGCAAAAAAAAAAAAAAACTAAGCACAATGACTTAGGCAGCAGAAAGTATAAAGGGTTGTTGCCAAACTTACGGAGCCTATAACAAAAAAAAAATAAATAACCAGTAATCCTGTGGAGATATTTTAGAAATTTTATGAAAATTTGTTCATATCAGTGAAATGTAGAAAACAAAAAAGGCACAAATGGAAGTATTAAATGAAGACATAACTATGTCAAGGTAAGATGTAGATGAGGCTCAGCAAATAACAGCTAAGAAAGGGGGTGGTGAGGTAAACTGGTGACGTGTAATCAATCTTCAGGAATGTCTCCAGGAAAAGATGGTATTTCTGTGGAAGTTTTGGAGTAAGGTGAGAAGAAAGTGATAAAGATCTGGAAGAATTTGTTAACAGTTATTTAAAATTAGGGGAAGCACCAACATCTAGGAAGAAACCTATGGTGGCTGTATTACCCAAGGAAGACCCATCAGACCCATTTAAATTTTAAACGATAACTATAAAGTGTTTATGCCTACATTAGCTAAAAATAATTGCAAAGGTCTTGCCAAAATTGATAGATATGGATCAATGGGGTTTTGTGAATGGGAAGCAAATATTTGACAACATTAATAGAACAATGATGATCCAGAGGAAAGTAGAATCTAAGAAAATACTGCTGTTGTTGGTACGTCTTGATGCAAAGAAAGCATTCAGCAGAGTAATCTGGAATTTTATGAGTACAACAATGGAAGCACTTGGATTCCCCCGATACAATAAGATTAATAAGGAGGACATATGAAGGAGCAGAAGCAGGATACAAGATTAATAAGGAGGACATATGAAGGAGCAGAGGCAGGAATTAAAGTAGAAAAGTTCATGTTAGTTAAGTTGTGTTTGAACAGAGAAACTAGGTAGGGGTATCATCTTTCTACTTTTTATTTTCTTTAAACTTAGAGCCACTGGCTAAGAAAATAAGGGACTCAGAAATTCAAAGATATAATTGGTATGGTAATCAAGAAAAGTGGATTTGTGGATGTTATTATTTTGTAGCTGACAGATCCAGAAAAGGACATCAGTGTTGTAGAACATTTTCAGACAGCTTCATGTCATTTGGGGATATAAAATTAAAGATAAAACAGACTATAGCTATAAATTAATTCACCCACACACAAATTGGTTCAGCAATGCCTATATTTTGGGGGACACAATAAAATGAAGTACTTAGGAATATGGATTAAAGAGGCTTTTGTAATGGCAGCTAAGGTTATGTGGAAAGAGACTAAACAAAAGATAAAAAACTGAGAAACTGGAAGTTCTTCTTATTGGATATGGATACAGGCAGTTAAAATATTTTTAGTCCCTTTGATTTTATATGTGGATTGGGCATATTTTTATCAACAAGACTAAAAGCTGTGGCAATAATTGATAACGAGTTGAAAAGAATTTTCTGGGAGAGGAAGAAGGCAAAGCTAAGTGTGATAAGTTGGTTTAGCATTACCTTATTTGAAGGGATATTTAACAGTTAAGGATAACATACATAACAAAATGTTATAATTCAAAATGGAAAGAAAGGGATGATGATGAAGCACAGGGGTGAGTTCAAGAAATAGAGTGTGATTTGGATGCAGATTCTTAAGGAGAATAACAACTATACAGAAAATTATATTCATAAAGTGGTAGAAAGTATTCTAAGAACTCAGCCAACACAAGAATGGAGAAAGGAAATTTTGCCAATAGTGGTGACTGTAAGTAGAGGTAAAGAAAATAGGTAAGGGGAAAGGGGCTGGAATTTACTGGAGAAAACTGGCAAATGAACCAATGTATTGAGAGCAAACAACAAGACAGGAAAAGGTAATAGAGTTAGATGAGGCCAAAACAGTTTTTGGACTGCAGGCTAGAAACTGTCACGATTAATAACAAGAATATAGGAAAAGAGAAAATGATACAGGAATCTTAAGTTAAAGTCAAAGTCGGGTTTTTAGTCAAATGTAGAACAGGATCTGTAATTTAAAAGGGAATCATTAGTAGGGCAAATGAAATACTGTAGAACAACTACAAGAATCATAAAATATTGCATGACAACTACAAGAATCGATCTGAGGAGGTTAGAAAAGACTGGGAAGAGATTATGGAAAAGCAATTTGCAAGAGTACAATGGGAAGGCATATACATGGCTCCCAAATATTCAACAAAGTCCAGAAGGTTTAGGATCTTTGCTTGGAGGTTTTTGCACAGTTTTTATTATCCCCCAAATAGACTTCAAATAATGTTTCCTCTGGTAGATAGCAAAGGTTGGAGCTGTGTTTGGTGAAGAAAGAGGCAACTGGGAATGTGCAGTGTAAACAGTAGTCAGATTTAAAAATATCCCTACAGAGTACTCTGTCAGTAATATTAGGGGAGCAAATGGTGGTAATTAAGGAAATGATTTTTTTTAAATCTGGGATGCATGATCTGAATTGCATAGACATAGTAAGGCCGTGTTAAGTTTAATTTTGTTTGCTCCAAAAAAAAAAAAAAAAACCAAAAGAAAATATAAATCAAAGTCTAAACCAACTGTATTTGACATACTGAAAATTATAACAGACAAAAGCACTGGAAGAGGGATAGTTAGAAAAGGGAATGACCAAATTACATAGAAATACATGGACATTGTGGGAACAATACATGCAATATAATGTTCAGTAGGAGGAGTGAAGTTTACGGAAAGGCAAGAATTTAGCAACTTATGTCATACTGGACTGACAATAATTATAAAAAAAACAAAATGTGTGAATTGTGTATGAAAATAGATAAATGTCAATATATTTTGTTCTTCTTTCTGTTAATGTATGTCTGCTTATGTCTTAAGTGATAGTTTAATAAAAGTGTAAAAAATATCTATCATAATAGTCTATATTATCATGGAATGTAAATGGCCTTTAAAGTACACACAAAAAGCAAAGATTAATGAATTATATTATGAAGTGTAGAGTGCAAATAGAAACTTTCCTGAAGACATACGTGGATGGAAGTGAGCATGTGAATTTGACAAAAAGAAAGGATTTCAGGGTAGACATAATAAAAGACAATAGCAAGAACAAAGAAAAGGATAGGGATAACACTAATTGCACTCCAGTAACAGAAGAGGGGAGAAAGACAATAACGGTAGATTTCTGGTTATAGGGATTACTGGTAGGAGAGGAACATTTTACTTGCCTCATATTTATAATCCATCAAAAACTGCTATTATGGAGCTTAGGAAAACTCTAGGAGAAATGTACATTCAACAGGGAATATAACTTGTGGGTGGGAACTGGAACTCAATTTGCAATAGTGAGGCTGTATCAAGAACACTAGAAGGAAGAGACTCCCAAGATGGCTGCACACTGAATCACAGCTTATTTCTAGCTCTCCCAGTATGAAAACACAAGCTCAACAGAGAAGACCAGCTGACTTGTGTTTATGGGTAAATTTCAGTAACTGGCTAGTAAGTGCACTGCTTATATGCCAGGAATAAAGAAATATAGTAGACCTGGAAAAATCAGCTACAAAAAGTGAGGAAGAAACACTGACTAGGGAAAGTTCTGCAGCTGTTCAGCAAAAACCAATGCAACCTTCAGACATGACTTCCAGTAACCTAAAGGAAGATATAAGACAACTGCATACAAACCTGGTTAAAATAAACCAAACACTGATGGAGTATACAAAGAGAAACAAGAATAGGATGGAAAAAATAGAAGTTTTAAACAGATATTCAGATGAGATGATACAGCAGCAAAAATCAGAGGTTGAAATAAAGAAAAGGCTGGCTGAATATGAAACTGCTCAGGAAGAGAAGTTTCAAAAATAACAGAATTAGAGGGCAGAGCACATAGGGAAAACCTGAGATTTTCAGCAATACCACCGAGACTGGAAGTAACAGACTGCATTAATTTTATGAAAGCACAAATAAGCAACTGGTCTGGTATTACACAGCAGGAGATGTTAGTTGAAAGGGCACAGTGTGTGTATGCTCCAAACCTGGCTATATGAAAGCAACCTAGACCTTTAATAGTAAAGATGCAATCCTACCAGAAGGAGTTGATTCTGACAAAATTGTGGCAGAAGAACAAAGTACTAAAAGTGGGAGACAGTGGAGTGTTTGTGGAGAATGATTACTCATTGTACACTAGAAGAACAAAGTACTAAAAGTGGGAGACAGCGGATAATTTGTGAAGAATGATTACTCATTGTACACTAGACAGAATAGGAACAAATTAATTCCATTATTCAGGGAATGTCAAGATGCAGGTGTGAGATACAAACTGCTGTACCCAGATGTTTTCAAAGTATTCTTCCCTGGAGGGACAAAATCATTTTTTGATGAAGTACATGGTAAGGAGGAAATACAAAAGTCTGTCCAACAAAACATAAGCTGTGAAACAGAAGGAGATTCTGCTTCTTGTTCTTCTGCTAATAAAGACCACAGAGGGATTGTATCTATAAAACCTTGTCAAATATTTAAACAGAAAATGTTGGAAAGAAGAAAGTGAGAATGAGAGTTGACTAGAAGAATCCAGAGTACACTGGAAATGAAGCAGAGACAGGACTTTGGAGATGAACAGTAATAAAACCAGTAACATAATATGGGATTACACAGCCATAATTATATTTTGAAATCTGACAAAACAAAAAAATCTGGAAATATTGGACTTTTATAGAATTTGTTGGACTTGTGGGGGACTAAAGCATATCGTAGCCTGTTATAGGTCCCCAACCATATCCCAAGACTCACAATCCACACTCCTAAGTACCCTAGAGAATATTAGGGTCCAACCTAACACTCTCAAACTAGGCAGCTTCAACTACCCTCCATTAACTGGGAAAACTACTCATGAACCAATACACTTGCCCAACATTTTCTGGAATTCATTAATTCCAATGCCCTGGACCAGTTCGTTTTTACCCCCACTAGAGGTAGCAACATCACTGACCTGGTCATTACTAACATAGGTGACCACTGCTCTACACTAATAGTCAATGCCTCCCTGGTTAGATCCGACCACAAACTAAATCACCTTGGAAATCCACACCCCCCCCCCCCCGCATAGGTAACCACCATGAAAAACTTCTCCAAAGCTAACTTTGGAATCCTAAAAACAGAGGTGGCTAACTTCACGGCACCTATGCAAATGAAGAATAGTTGCATGATCGCCGAATCATACACCAATGGACTGTACGAACGCACACACAAATGCATGGATCTCGCCATACCCAATAGAACCAAGACACTCTCCTCCAAAAAAAAAAGGAAGCCAATCTGGTGGTCCTGTGCCATAAGCAAACTCTACAACAGGAGTAGGAAACTGATGCGGAATAAGGTGAAGTCCCAGGACTGGAAAAACTCCCTTATCAGTCTCAACAAAAAGTTGAGATCCCTCATCAAATCCTCTATATCTAGCTCTGAAAACACAACTGTAGCAGATAGTAAAGACAACCACAAGGTCTTCTATAGTTATGTAAAGAATCTCCATGGCAATACCCAGATTTGCTCTGAGCTACTGCACAATGGTACCTCCTACACCAAGCCAACAGATATTGCCAGTATACTGGCAGACAGATTCAGTGCTAACTCTACCCCTTCCCCCAAGGACCAATCACAATACGAGTAGATTGCCAGGCACCAGGTATTACTGCTGCACAGGTTAAAGCAGCACTGTCTAAGGCCAAGAATACAGCTTCTACGAGACCTGACAATATCCCTGGGTGTTTACATGAACTACAGAGTGAACTGGCACCTCACCTGTGTGCCCTGTTCAATCACAGCCTCACCTCAGGCTTTGTCCCTACCAAATGGCGCAGTACTACAGTCATCCCTCTCCACAAATAAGGAGTGACTACAGACCCTGGGAACCAATTGCCCCATTAACCTGATGAGTCTGATATGCAAAGCTAAGGAATGCATCATCATGGACCTAATAAATAAGGATAATGGGAATCTCCAAACTCTGGATCCCACACAGTTTGGTTTTGTGAAGGGTAAATCAGGCTTGCTCAACTTGGTCGAGTTCTTTGAGTCTGTCACTACAGCTGTGGATGAAGACAAGGTGGTTCATACAGCCTACCTTGATCTGGCTAAAGCCTTTGATACCATTCCCCACTCAGGAATCATAGAAAAACTCACTAGGCTAGGTATCAACCCCTATATCACTAGGTGGGTTGCAAACTGGCTCACAGATATAACACACAGTGTGAAAGTAGCTGACTCCAAGTCAGACTGCTGACTAGTCACGAGTGGAGTCCCACAGGGTTTGGTCCTGGGTTCTCTCCTGTTTGATATCTACTTCTCTGAAGTCCAGGCCAACATGAAGGGAGTCTGACTGACAAAGTTTGCAGACGATTGCAAGTTTGGAGCTATTATTAACTCCCCAAGTTATGTTGACATCCTACAAAATGGCCTCACTGAGACCAACGACTGGTGTCAGAACCATGGCCTTAAGCTCAATGCCAAAAAATGTGTCATCATCCCCTTTGGGAAAAACCCAGTTCCCATGAATTACCACATCGATGGTAGTACACTGAACACAGAAGGCGTTATAAGAGATCTGGGAACACAGGTTGACAGCAACCTCTCTTTTGATCACCACATTCCCACTGTGGTCAGAAGGTCCTTCTATGTGGCACATCTCATTACTAAGGGTTTTGCATCCAGGAAGAAAGAGGTCATTGTCTCCCTCTACTCTTCCCTCATTAGGCCAATCATCGAGTACAATGGTCCATTTGGCATGTACCTCACTAGACACCTGCAACAACTGGAGGGGCCGCAAAAGTACCTCACAAAGAGGATCCTAGGCCTTCAACACTTGTCCTATATGGACAGACTCAAAAAACTCCAACTATTCTTTGTCTCATATCGCCTACTTAGAGGCGATCTCTGCTTGACTTACAAAGCCATGTTTGACCCAGCTCTGTTAGAAATGCTACATCTAAAGAAATCCCAATCCCTCCACACCACATGCTCCAGAGACCTCAACCTCATTACTACAACCAACAGAACGTACTGGAGGGACAGGTTCATAACCCAGACACTGCCCATGCTATGAAATAGACTTCCCATACATGTCAAGCATAACACCTCGCTGACCCTCTTCAAGAGAAATCTTGATGAGTGCATGGGAAATAGAAAATTCACCCCGGGGATAACTCCAGTGGCTCTACTCAACAGAGGAACTGGGAACTAAGGTCAGGTGGCATGATGCTAGGGTAATTCTATGACTAAGGTTTGTAAAGGCCCCAGCGCCATTAGCCTAGTACACACCTATGAACCTATGAATATTATGAGGCTTTTTTCTAGCACATATATGTATGCTCAGTAACAATTCTGCAGCTGGTCTTCATGTTTCCATGGAATCAGTGTGATAAAGAGAAACTGGCTGCCTGGTTCTCATGTCTCCATGGAGACAATCTAATAAAGAGAAACTGGCTATAGTCTGGTGGAGAGTGATTGCCTGAGGGAAAAAAATAAAAGAGAAACTGTCTAAAAGATACTCTTCTCTGAAAGCACTCAGGAACTTTCACAAGGTAGTTAATGTTCTCTGAAAACATGCAATGGTTTTCCCAGCTGGGAAAGCCATAAAGATTAGACAAAACCAATCAGCACTTAGTAGAAGCACAGACTGCACCACGTGCCTTAGCATGGATGACCTTTCTTTTAGGTTAACTGAAGTCTAAGTGGGGCTGTCAGTTTGGGACTTCTGTTCTTATTAGGAGGGTAAAACCTCAGTATCTGAAGGTGTACATAGTTTTGTGTGTTAGTATTAAGTTAATAGGTTTCAGGGGAGTATTGGGGGTGTGCTTGTTTTTTTGTTTCAGGACTTTCAATAAAACAAAAAGTTTTATAAGATGTGACATAGGCTCACGTGTACATGACAAGAAACAAATATATAAAACTTCAACCTGCCAAACAGTGTATGCATGTAACACAAAAGCTGGAACTAGACATTAACAAAAAAGGTGTTGTAGATGAAAGGTGGGAATAATAACTTTTTAATACAATTATGTTTTAATGTCTTTAAATGTAAATGACCTCACAGATAAATACAAAGAAAAAAAGAGTAAAGAACTATATTTAAAAAAGTAGAGGACAAATAGCTACAGTATGTTACAGGAGACATACTTGGAAAGAACTGAACATGTGAATTTGATAAAGAAAGGTTCTCAGGATAATTATTCAGCAGAACACCTGGGACAAATGAAAACAGAAGTACTTATTAATTGCAAGAGGAGCTCCAATAGTCAAAGTCACAGTAAACTTTATTGTCATTCAGAAATCACAAGTGCAAAAACTGTATGAAATTCCGTGTCTCTGGATTCAATGTGCAGACAACATACAGACTATTTTCACACACATTTACACGTATAGCACCTAGCTATTACATCACGGACATGCAGGTATTCAGACAAATATAGCACATAATTAGAAATACAGTTTACCACTTTTCGAATTGAACACTTACTTGCATGAGACTTTAGTATTGCGCAGGAACTTGGTTAAGACACTGCATTGATCATTGCACAGAAAGAGACATTTGAGTATTGCACTATGGACCTTAGAGCACTGCACTACTGTTAATTTACTAATTCGCAACATGTACTGCACTGAAAAAAGAGATATTTTACAACATTGCTACTGTCCTAGATGGCCTATATGCTACAGTCATAGTGAATATTGCACTGAGTATTAAATAAGACTGGTAACCAGGTTAATGCACAATTTGAGACAGTTTCTACTGATCCAGGTGGCCATCATGGAGTGTAGTGGTTACTAGAATTCAGCAGCCTGATGACATTAGGGAATAAGCTGTTCCTGAATCTCACAGTTCTGCAATGTATGCTTTGGAAGAGCTTTCCAGATAATAGATGCAGGGACAGTCTAAACAGGGTGAGTGCAGTCTTTAATCATTCCTCTGGCCCCGCTGAGACATCTGGATAAGTACAAGTCATGGATAGGTGATAAGGTGGTCTTAATGATCTTCTCGGCTGTCTTCACCACTCTCAGGAGGGATTTGTGAAGAGATATAGAGCAGCTTCCATTCCATACTACGAGGTTGTTCATCAGGATGCTTTCTATAGTACCTCTGTAGACGGTAGTGAGAACTGTTGATGGGAGATTTGCTCTCCTCAGCCTTATTAAAAAGTGCAATCTCTGGTGTGCTTTCCTGACTATGGCATTTGTATTTGTGTTCCAAGGCAAGTCCTCATCAATGTGCACTCCCAGAAATTTTGGCTTCTCACTCTTTCCACCGTTTCCCCATTGATGGTGAGGGGAGAATGTTCCTTGTGATTTTTCCTGTAGTCCACAATTATTTCTTTTGTCTTGCTCGCATTTAGTGACAAGTTATTTCCGCACCAGGTAATCAGTTGTTCCACCTCATCTCTATACTCTGTTTCATTGTCATTACTGATGAGGCCCACCACCACTGTGTCATCAGCAAACTTGATAATGTGATTTGTATTGTACCTGCCCGTACAATCATGTGTTAACAGGGTGAACAGCAAGGGACTTGGTACACATCCTGAGGAGTTATTTCCTCTGCACACTTTGAGGTCTGTCTATGAGAAAGTCAAGAGTTCAGTTACAATGTGAAGTGCTGATGTCTAGTTGGAGTAGCTTCATTACCAGATGAAGAGGGATGACCATGTTAAAAGCAGAGCTGAAGTCAATGAATAATACTTTCTTGTAGGTGTTTTTATTCTCAAGGTGTTCCAGTGATAGACGAAGTGCTACAGAGATGGCATCTGCTGTAGAGCGGTTTCCTTAGTAAGCAAACTGCAGAGGGTCAAGATCAGCAGGCAGCCCAGATGTTATGGCATCCTTCACCTGCCTTTCAAAACACTTCATCACTGTAGAGGCGAGGGCTACAGTGATAGAAGAAGATAGAAAAAGATAACAATGGCAGATTTGTAGTGCTAAGGGGCTACTGCTAAGGCATAAGTATTACACTTGCATGTATTTACATTCCACCCAAAACTGCTATAATGGAGCTTAAGAAAAGTCTGGGAGAAATAATCAGTTTTCAGCAAGGAATATTACTTATAGGTGGGGAGTGGAATTTGATTTTCAGCAGTGAAGATGTGTCTGAGAGTGGAATCTTATAGTGGGGGACTGGAATTTGAATTGCAGGAGTGAAGATGCGTCAGAGTGGAATATTACTTATAGGCGGGGGCTGGAATTTGAACTGTAGCAGTGAAAATGTGTCTGGGGGGCCCAGAAGGGAAAATGTAACAATGGAGGCTAGATTGTTGAAGAAATTTATGAAAATATTTGGTATGGAAGATGTGAATTCAGTAATAGGAGTTTGGAGTGAATTTACATATTATTTCACAAGATATAAAAACTGGGCTAGGCAGACAGAATTCACATTTCACAGGAACATGTGCATTTAACTGAAGGTCTTGATACTCACACAGTAACTATTTCAGATTATGCACCAGTCACAATTAAAATAAAAATGTGGGGTAATGAAATAAAAATTAAACACTGGCACTTTCCCACCTATCTGTTGAAAATAGAGGAATTTAAGGAATGGGTAGTGAAGATTATTCAGGAGCTGTTAGAAAGGATAAAAATGTATTCTGAAAATATAGCTAGGGAGTGATAAAAATTAAGGTGTAGTTTAAAATAGGGTGGAAATAAAAGAAAGGGAAGTATGGTTAAGAAGTAATGAGAATTATTTAAAGGGACTGACAAATGTTAAAGTATTGCAGAATGGGGGAATCTCATAGAATAAGAAGAGGATCAACTGCAGAATGCTAGGCAGAAAATAAGGGATTATCTCAATAATATGCACAAGCTTAGAAAGACTGCTGCTAAGCAACTGTTTTTGATAATCATACTAGAGCACAAAAACTTTTAGCACAACGACTCAGGCAACAGAAAGTTGCTGTTGCCAAACTTAGGGAGCCTACAACAAAGAAGGTAACAAGAGATTCTGTAGAGGTATTAGAAATATTTTGGAAATTCTATGAGAGTCTTTATAAAGCAGAGAAATATCAAAATCAAGAAATGATGCAAATGGAAATGTTTATGGAAGAATTAAATATGCCAAAGTTAGAGGCAAATGAGGTTCAATTACTAACAGTTAGGATACGATGAGACAAGATGAAAATTGTGATGTATAACCAATCTACAGGAAAGACCCCAGAATAGATGGTGTTCCTGTGGAAGTTTGGAAGCTAGGGGAAAAAACTGATAAAGATCTGAAAGGTTTTGTTTAACAGTATCTTAAGAGGAGGAGAAGTACCACCATACTGGAAGAAAAGAGTGGTAGCTGTAAATACCTATAGAGGGTAAGAATCCATCAGATCCAACTTCATACAGGCCAATCTCAATACTAAACTATGATTATAAAGTGTTCATGTCTATAAGGGTTAAATGAATGGCAAAGGTAATGCCAAAACCGATAGATATGGGTCAATGTGGTTTTGTGGAGGGAAGGCAAACATCTGACAACATTAAGAGAGCACTGATGATCCAGAGGGAAGCAGAATGTAAGAAACTACCATTGTTGTTGGTGGGTCTTGATGCAGAGAAAGCATCTGACAGAGTAAGTTGGGACTTTATGAGCAGAGCACTGGAAGCATTTGCATTTCCTGAAAAAATGATAAGGTTGATAAGGAGAATATATGAGGGATTGGCAGTGAAAGTTAAAGTGGGTGGGGTCCTCCCTGATAACTTCTGCTTGAGCAGAGGAACCAGGCAGGGGTGTCTGTTTTCCCTTTCATTATTTGCATTATATTTAGAACCACTGGCAAAGAAAATAAGGGACTCAGAAATTCAAGGATATAATTGGTATGGGTAGTCAAGAAAAGCTGGCTTTATTTGCAGATGATATTTTGTACCAGACAAATCAGAAAATGACATTACAGTGTTGTAGAACATTTTGAGATCATTTCAGATCGCTTCAGGATACAAAATTAATGAAGATAAAACAAAGGCAATAACAGTAAATTATGCGGATTGGTTCAGGAATACCCACATTTATGGGGACATGATAAAATGAAATATTTAGAGTATGGATTAAAATTATTTTACTGTGGCAGCTAAGGATATTTGGGAAGAGACCAAACAAAAGATGATACAAAAACTGAGAAAAATGGAAGCTTTGTTTTATGGATATGGGTAGTAAGATACAAGCAGTTAAAATGTTTTTAATCTCTTTAGTCTTATACACAGGTCAGGCATATTTTTTATCAACCAGAGGAGAAGTTGTGGGTAGCAATTAATAAAGACCTGACAGACTTTATCTGGGAGGGGAAGATGCCAAGAGTCAAGTGGGATAAACTGATTCTTCCAGTAGAACAAGGCAGTTTGGGATTACCCAATTTGAAGGGGTCTTTTAGAGCTACACAGTTAAGACTCCTAAAAATAGCACAAGCAGAAAACTATAATTCAAAAGTGGAAAGGGATGATGATGAAACACGGGGGGGAGCTCACGAAACAAGGAAAGACTGGGATTTTGGATGGAGGCCTTTATGGAGAATAATAATCATACAGAATATTATATCCATAAAGTAGCAGAAAGTATTCTAAGAACTAAACCAACACAGGAATGAAAAAAGGAGATTCTGCCGATAGGGATGACTGCAATTAGGGATACAGACAAAACCCATAGGGGGGCTGGAATTTATTGAAGAAAACTGACAAAGGAACCAAGGTACTGGGAGCAAATAATCAGAGAGGGAAAAATGATAGAAGGGGAAGATGCAAAAAAATTATTTGGACAGCAGGTTAGCGACTACCTTCCCTATCAGGGATTGATATAAGAGTATAGGCAAAGAAAAAGAAATGGGGGGGTCCTAAACGAAAGACCAGCACTGTTTTTTAATATAATCTAGAACAGAAGCTGCCATTAAAAAAGGTATAATTAGTAGAGCATATAAAATATTACATGATAATGATACGAATCAATCAGAAGAGGTTAGAAAGGATTGGGAAGAGAGACTGGATAAGCAATTCACAAAGAAAGAATAGGAGGATATATGTATGTCTCCCAAATATGAAACAAAATCTAGAAGATTTAG
This sequence comes from Protopterus annectens, assembly GCF_019279795.1. NCBI lineage: Eukaryota > Metazoa > Chordata > Ceratodontiformes > Protopteridae > Protopterus > Protopterus annectens. Next base: position 1,607,840,074 of record NC_056733.1, on the reverse strand, counting down.
GATTTTTGCTTGGAAATGTTTACATAAACATTTTTATACCCTAAGTAGACTCCAGAGAATTTTTCCTCAGGCAGACAGTAAAGGTTGGAGGAGTGAAGGGGAAGATAGAGGTAATTGGGAACATATTTTCTGGGAGTGCGGTGATGTGGTGGACTTTAAGGATTCCCAGCAGGATGCACTGTCAGGGATGCTGGGTGGGCAGATTGGTCTGATGAGGGAAATGATTTTTTTTTTTTGAGGAATGATACAGAATCAGAATTGCCTAGACATGGTAAGGCCTTGCTGTGTCTAATAATGGTGTCTGCCAAAAAAGGAATTACTAGAAAATGGAAATCAAAATCTAAACCAACTATACTGGAAGTAGTGAATATAGTAACAGAGATAAAACAACTGGAACTGAGATCTTTAGAAAAGGGTACCAGCAAACTACATAGGAAGAAATGGGAATTGTGAGAACAATACATATAATGGAGGAATGAGGTCTAAAAGGCAGCAGGACTTAAATGACCTATGTAACGTTTAAAAGAAAAAGACTGGGTAGATTATAAGTGACCAATGTTTGCAACTGGGAGTGTCTCAGTATGGTATGTGATGTAAAATGCTTGTGACTAGGATTGTGTAGCTATGGTTTGTTTTCATTTATATAAATATATGACTACCTATGTAGTAAGTGATGGTTAAATAAAGATGTTCCTTGTTTAAAAAAAGGCAGGAATCAAATCATTTATGTAATATTGTTTAGGTTATATGATGCATAGCAATATATGCAATGTGTAATGTTTATGTTAATATGGTTTGATTACTTTTATATGAATGTAAATTTCCCTATGTCACAAGTGATAATTCAATAAAGGTGTTTGAAAAAAAAAGAACACTAGAAGGGAAAATATAACAAAAGAGGGTAGACGTCTGAAGATACATAAGAGAATATTTGCTATGGAAGATTTACTTATTTATTTATTGTGTTGATGATCAGGAAAGCCTGACTGGGAACAGAGTTCCCTTTTTAGTGGAGTCCCAGTGAAAAAGCTCCAAGTGATGCATATTAAATGTTATATATAGTGTAGGGAGAAAAACATCTGACAAGTGTATATATAGTCTAATTAGTGAATAAAGATATTTTGTAAAAGTTTATACATTGTATTAAAAGTCATTCAATAGTATTTTGAAAAGTTTACATAATAATGGAGTCACTGCAGATAATACAATAAGGCATGGATACAGATCATTGTTTTGAGCAAAAGAAAATGGGAATAATTCAATACAGAGACATAAATTTCAGTGGATGAGTAGCACTGTATAATGCATAAGCTGTTTCATAACAAAGACATAAAATACAGAAAGGTACATAAAAGCAGCATACTTCCATGCTTTCTTCTTCTTTTTTATTATTTGTTAGCAGCTGGTGTAGTAAACTAAAGACTGACTGAAGGAGAAGGACTAGAAATGATTAAAAGTGTAAAGGAGGAAGAGATGGAGGGGAAAATATTATTCTAAAGGTGAATGGAAGAAAGATGAAGCGAGTTTAAACGGTGGGGAGGATGTTGGTTAATGTGAGTGAGTGAGAATACAGAGAAGAAGGGTTGTGAGAAAAAGACATCAGGGAAGCAGTTAAAGGGAAGGAATATGTATGGAATTATAGTTTAGTCTAGGGATACTTATCCAGGGTTAATGGAGGGGCAGAGCCAGAGATTCTGCAGGTGTGACTTTAAAATGTTTGAGATGTTCTATTTTTAGAGAGATAGGTACCATGTTCCATGCTTTCTTGAGATAGTTTGAGAATAGTATCAGCAGCTGTATTGCTAGATTTAGTGATGTGGATGAGCTGCATTTGGACTGAGCAAAGTGGTCTATTTAGTTTGTACGGATGGATTACAGTTGTCTGAGGTGGACAGTTTGTAGATTTATAGATTAGGTTATAAGCAAATGCAAGCTGGGAGTAAGACTGTATGTCGAGTACTTTGAGACAGTTTAGTTCTTTGAGTTCTAGGCAGTGGTGGGATTTTTACAAGTGATTTACTGCAAACTTTGCTACTTTGTGATAGCAGTTTTCGAGCTATGAAAGCTGAAAGAGTTGTAAGTTGGTGAAAATAGAGGCTGCGTAGAGAAATGCCGGGAGTAGTAGGGTAGAGGTCAAGTGTTTTCTGGTTTCGTCAGTGAAGAAATATTTTACTCTATATAGGGAAACCAATGTAGGGTGAGTTTTCTTTACTGTATGTTGGATATGGTAGTCAAATTGTAAGCTGCTGTCAATGTAGATTCCAAGCAGCTTAGTATGTGGGACAATTTCAATTTTACTGTCATTTGCTGAGAAAATAACAATTGTGAATTTATTTGTAGAAGTCAAACAGAATTTTAAACATTATTCTCTGGGGTACAATACCTGGACCAGAATGGATAAAAATTATATCATAGGAGGTTACTAGGCTAATGGCCTGGGGCCATTACAAGCCTAGCCAAGAGTTTATCCCAAAAACAGACCTCAGTCAGCATTTGTAACCCCTGTCAAAGACGGACACAGGTAGAATCCCTGGGGCAAATTTGTGGTTTCCCATCCACTCATCAAGGTTGCACTTGAAGAGGGTCAGTGAAGTACTATGTTTGACGTGTATGGGAAGTCTATTCCAGAGACGGGGCAGCCTCTGGGAGAGGAACCTTTTTCTCCAGCAAGTTTTGTTGATGTTGCATATTAGATTCAGGCCTTTCGAGAGGGTAATGTGCAAGGAGTTAGACTTACGGATATGAAGCATCTTTAGTAGGGCAGGTCTGAGATTGCCTTGTAGGCGAGACACAAGTCACCTCTGAGCAATCTGTACGATACCAAGTAGAGGGATAGTGATTTAAGCTGAACCTATCTGCTAGCAGGTTGGCTAAGTCAACAGGATCAGTATAAGTGACACTGTTAAGTACTAAGTCGGAACAAACCTGGGCTTTGCCATGGAGGCTCTTGACGTAATTGACGAAGGTTTTGTGGTTTCCCTTTGTTGTGGAGGCTAATTTCGATTCGTAATTGGCTTTGGAGGTTTTCAACAGTGATCTAATTTACTTGTTGAGTCTAAGGAGGGAGTTTTGCCAATTTGGAATTTGTTCCTTTTTACCCTTAGACAACAGCTTCTTTCTTTTGTTTAAAGCCTACTGATAGAGGATGTCAACCAAACAGGTTTACATTTCCTTGAGGAGCAGGTTTTATTTCTGTTGGGTATGGCTGAGTCCATGCAGTTGTACAGGTGCTTGTATACTGCATTGGTGTACTGCTCAGCATAGATGTCTGCATATTCTGAGGGGGTCGGTGGTGTGAAGCTAGAGATACCCTCCCCTTAGGAGGTTGTAGTCAGCTTTTGAGAAGTTTTTTTTAGCTTGATTACAGCTGGGGGGGGGGGGGGTTGGGTGGAATATAAACTTTGAGCAAGACAGTCCGATGTTCTGATGCTCTGATCTCACCAAGGAAGAACATACTATGAGAGTGGTGCAGCAGTCACCCATGTTGGTGAGAATCAAGTCCAGAATGCTATCTTCCCTTGTAGGAGATGAGACAAGCCGTTCTAGTGTGTTAGAATGGATGAAGTCAAGGAATCATTGAGTGAGTGCCTTAGTGCAGGAACAGTTCACCCAGCCTATGGCGGGGAAGTTGAAGCCACCAATGATCAGGGTGTTAGGGGTACCTTGATGGAGTCAAGTAGATCCAGGTAAGAGGAGTGGGTGTCCTGAGTCATGGAGGATGTCTATAGCTGGCTATAACTTGGATGGGTGTCTTGCCAACTGTCAGTTGCACCTGTAGTAGTTCCAGTGTGTCATGCTGGCAGACCAGTATGGAGGGCATGCCTGTCCTTAATGAAGACAGAGACTCCACCACCCTTAGTCTTCCTGACCTCATTTTGGGGTCAGAATGTGTGGAATGAAGTATACCTTGGTAAGGCAGGGGTGCTCTCCACAGCCCTGAACAAGGTTACTTGACCGCACAGACATTGGCATCTTCCAGTGTGGGGAGAGCCTCCAGTGAATGTATTTTCAGGTTAAGACTCCTAGCGTTTAGCAGCATGACCTTCAATTTGTTTTTTTTGGTAGATCTTTTATGTTGTGAAAACACACCACTGCTGTAAACAATGTAAAAAAAAACACACTACTCCACACCAGGAAACAGTTTCCTGGTGTGGAGTAGTGCGTTTTTTTAACATCTTTTATGTTGGAAGATTTGCCTTTGTATATTTCCCATGAATACGTGTAACTGACTGAAAGATATCACACGTGTCCAACAACTATTGCTCCATGCACCAATAAAATAAAAATGCAGGTAATGATGTAGAAATGAAACATTGGTGCTTTGCTACTTGCCTGTTAAAAAGAAAAGAATCTAAAGAATTGGGTAGTAGCAATGATTTGAGATTTTTATGCAAGTGGGAATTTTCCCTGGAAGGGAAAGCTAGTAAAAATGAAAATGGCATTTTAAATCATTGCAGAAATAAGAGAAAAAGAGATGAGAGAAAATTATTAGGTATTATTTATCGGGGATGACAAAGGTTAAAGTACTGCAGAATAAGGGGAATCTCACAGAATAAGAGGAGCAACTGCAGGGAAAATAAGGAAGCATTTCAGCAATATGCATGAATTTAGAAAGGTTGCTGTTAAACTATTTCTGATAAAAATCACAGAATGCAAAAATGTTTAGCATAATGACTTAAAGCAAAAGAAAGTAGAAAGAGTTGAAATCAAACTTAATAAGACTACAACAAGAAATATAACCAGAGATTCTACAATGGTATTAAGCGCTAGTTTGGAAATTTTATGAAAATTCATATAAAGCAGAGGAATGGGTAACCAAGAAAAGGTACAAATGGAAATGCTTATGGAATACATACATACTTTTGCAAAGGTTAGAGGAAGACCAGGCTTAATAAAAGCCAAGAGAGAAAGATCTAAAATAAAATAATAATAAACAGAGAAGTATCCTGGAATAGATGGTATTGCTGTGGAAATTTGGAAGTTATTTATGTTTATATTAAACAAAAACATGTCACAGGTGTTACCAAAGTCAAAAAAGATGGCTCCGAATAATTCTGTCAAACGGAAGGCCAACATTTCACAACATTAACAGAACAATGAAGATCCATGGAGAAGCAGAGTATAACAAAACACAGCTAGATAAGTCTTAACACAGAGAGACATTCAATAATGTATGCAAAGATTTTACAAGTAAGTAGTGTTAATAAGATTATAAAAATGTTCTGAGGCAAGAATTAAGGTGAGAAGTTTTCCCTATGATAACCTATGTTTGAACAGAGGAACCAGGCAGGGATATCTCCCTTACCTTTCCTATATTCTTTGCAGTTGGAGCGGTTTGAAATGAAAATAATGGATTCACAAATTCAAGGATGTAACTAGTATGGTAATCAAGAAAGGCTAGCTTTATTTGCAGATTATATTATTTTGTACCCGACAAACCTGGAAGGGGACATTCTATGTTGTAGAACATTTTGCTCCAAAAAGAGTTGAAATCCATAGGCTACAGAGGTAAACTATATGCCTGTGTATGAACTGGTTTGGCAATATCTACATTTATGGGGGACATAAGATGAAGCATTTAGATATATGGATTAAAATATTCTTAGCTTCCATATCAGAATTAAGTGGAAAGAGATTAAACAAAAGATAATACAAAAATTGAGAAACTGGAAGCTCTTGATTCTGAATAAGGATAGTAAAATACAGGCAGCGAAAATGTTTTAGTCCAATTAGTTTTATATAAAAGTCAGGCATATTTTTATGAAACAGAGGATGAGATGTGAATGGCAATCAATTAAGTGTTGAAGGATATTTAGGAGGGGAAGTGGGCAATTAAGATAATCTAATTCTACCCTTAGAACCAGGACGTTAAAGCTACATATTTAAGGTTCATACACATAACTCAAGCAGAAGGTTATAAAAAAGTAGAAAATGATGATATTAAAATGGGAGGGGGGTTAGGAGATAAAAGGGAGACAAGGATTTTGGATGCAAGTCCTTAAGGGGAATAACAAACAAACATTAATATACTTATAAAGTAACAAAAAGCACTCAGAGCAAAGCCAGAGCAATGATGGGAAAGGGAAATTTTATCATGTCTTCAAGCACATTTATAGAAAATAGGCAACACTGAGCTGGAATTTACTGAAGAAAATTAGCAGGGGAACCAAGGTATTGATAGGAAATAACTCGGGAGGGAAAAGGTAATACGAGTGGGATGAGGCTAAGCAGAAGTTTGGACTGCAGGTTAGAGTGTGCCTTCCCTATAGGAGACTGATAAATGAGTACAGGCAAAGAGACAGGGACAGGAAAATGATACAGTCTTTGGTTAAGTCTGAAAAAAATGCTGTTAAAAAGGGATAGTTAGGAGTGCATATAAAATATTGCATGATAACTATAATGATCACTCAGAGGTGATTAGAAATGATTGAGAAGTAAATGAAAAAGCAATTCATAAAGGAACAATGGGAAGGAATTTCTAGGTTCCCAGGTATGCAACAAAGTCTAGAAGATTTAAGATTTTTGCATGCAAGTGTTTTCACAGGTATTTCTGTACCACAAACAGACTTAAGACTTACTTTTCCTCAATTCAGTAGCACATGCCTGTATAGAAGTGATATGGAAGAGATTAGTAACAATAGAAAATGCTTGCAGATTTTAAAAATTCACTGCAGAGTATTACTACATAAAACCTGGGGGAACAAATGGTAGTAATTAAGGAAATTATTCCTTTGAGTTCGGATATACAATCTGAATTGCACAGGCATATTAAGGTCTTACTAAGTTTAATAGTACTAACTTCCAAAAAAGCAAAAGCTAGAAAATGGAAACCAAAATCTATACTAAATATAATAAAAATCTTGAATATTGTAAAGCAGAGACAAGAACTACAGGTGGGATCTATAGCGAAGGGAAGGAGCAAAGTTCACAGAAACTGAATTTGTGGGAAAAATACATGCAAAATAACGCTCAGCATGAGGAGTGATGTTTATTGAAGGTCAGGAACTGAGCAATTTGTGTAATGGTGTAAATAACAATTGTTAAAAATTAGCTATAATTCATGATGGTAATAATAGAAACTGTCATTATGGTTTGTTTTATTTTCTATTAATGAATCAATAAATGTATGTAAACCCATGTTGCAATTTAAGATATTATGAGTTAGTAAAAATGCTAACAAAAGAACTTGGACCACCAACAGAAGGAAGGGGTGAATTGCTGGTTATTAACTGAAATGGAGAAACCAATCTATACGTTTAAATGAATAAACATGAGGTTTGAAAGCCATGTGGGACAGCAGGGTCTTGGTGGGGTACAGACACACAGGCTCCTTAGCAGGCATGGGTAAAGCAAGGGGGGAACCGTATCTATTCTCGTCAAAAGGGGGTTACATAGAGCACTCTAGCTTTTTTTTTTTTTTTTTTTACAAACCTCATCATCACAAGAACCGGGGAACAATGTAAAGGACAGGAGAGGCATTTATGAACTAGTGCATCCTTGGGCTATCTCCTACAGGAAAAAAGAAGATACTGCACTTGCACTTGTCACAGATGCATTGCAATTTTCATCATAGACAGAACCTACAAATCACTGACTGAAGAGCTATTTCTAGGACATTGGGAGATAATGGCTTGTTCCTGTCTGCAAGACATTTGGCCTCCCCTGGAATGTGTCTGGCTGTGAGGAAGTGGTTGGACTGAATGGTCCATTGCTGGACTCTTATGGCATCTCAGCACAGTGGCTAAGACAGGGTACTCTCACCTGCTGATGTTCAAAACCACTTCCATGTTGTCTGAATGCATGGCTATCACTTAGGGAGGGAAGTTTTGAAAAGATGCGAGGATAAGCAGGACAGTGATGTGAAGATGCAACTACTCAGTCCACTGTAGTGCTCACAACCAAAGGCAGACCTCATCCATGGTATATGGTACCTTAGGAGTCTGTAGCTGAAAGGGATTCCCCAAAGCTAAAGGCAATGTTTTCAAGAACCACTTTGTATGAATTTTGTAACCAAAGGAAATTTTCATACGATGGAATACTGGATCCAAACTCAAACTACTGTGCCCACACTGCCCAGTGCAGGACTTGTGTACACAGTCTGGTGAGAGCTATTCATACCTCTCAATCATACAGATTTTCGCAGAATGCCTAGATTTTTGCCTCTTATTTTTAGTGAGTTCCTCATAAAATTTTGTTTTTCTGGCAAATCACTGAGGATTAAAGTAAAAAAATAATGACTGGTGTTTGAGTTACAGACTTCATACTCTTCAGAAAATTCATGCCAATTCATAATTTGTTATTTTATCAACTTTCTAAGTTTGTAAGAGCAATATTTAAAAATTGTCTATATTTTTGGGCCTTTGTCCGCCCAGTTATATATGGCTTTGTCCAGATTTATTGGTCTTGGAGATTGAGAGGTATGGTTATTATGACCTCTGGAATGATGTCTATGTTTTTTTGGTAGGTCTCTGTTGAAATCGTGCAAGAAAAGACTATGCTGGATTTTGGGGAATGAACAGTAGATATCTGGTCCCTTGGAAGACAGGCTGAGCAGGGAGTGGGATCTTCTCTGCAGAAAGTATGACTTGCAAATGATACTTTGCAACATTCAGTGTGCTCACCACAGAATGGAAACTGAGCAAAGTCTCCATCTGCAATATCAGAGTATTATTGTTAAAGCAGTAATAAACTATCCATTTAGGTACAGAAATATAGTAGCTTTGCAGCTTTTGTGCCTCTGATGAGCTGCTAATATGGACATGCAGTTGGTGATTATCCTTAGGATGGATGTAACAACCGAAAAAGTGGGAAATGATAATGACTGGCTCCTACCTAGAAGCAAAAATACCCCATGGACTCCTTGGCAACCTTTATATGGCAGCAGACATCTGGAAAAGTCCAAACAGCATATCCAATCTCCTTCACACAAATGTGAAAGGACTGAATGTACTGTGACCACACAAAAAGTCAGCTATGGGATGGTCCAAAGTCTTTTGGGTTTCCCTTCTGTTCTGTTGAGACTTCTCAATTGGCTTTTTTTCTGTAAGACAGTGGCAACATCCTTCCTTGCTAACTTGTTTTTGATGACACAGCTTATCTGGCAGTGATAATGTAGTGGGGGACATCAAATATAACATGTTCCCATTCCAGAGTATAGAAAATAATTTATACTTGACTTCGCTATTTGAAAAAATTCCCAGACTGCAAAACTCTGATCCTCTCTTAATTGAAGTCCTTATTATCTCAACTGCATCTACTGCAGTGGTGTTGCTGCGGTAGCGTTGTCGCCTCACAGTAAGACACTGTCCGGTTCGACTCTCAGCTAGAGCATATTCTGCGTGGAGACATGCGCGAATGGGCCTACCTTCATTGAAGGTTGTGCGCCAGGCCTGGCAAGCCGGTACGTAAAAATCAACTGCCAATCATTAGTGGACCGGAGTTCCACTGTGGCGACCCCTCACCGGGAAAAGCCGAAAGATATGAACGATTATCTCAACTGCATCAGTTCAACTATTGTCGATTACCACTTAAATAAACCAGACACCTGCAGTCTGCTAAAGCATCTGGTTACAGAAAGTCTCCATGGTCTTCAATTTAGTTTCAGTATTTAACAAAAAACATGCTAATTTTACAGAATTGAAGAAAAACATTACATTGACTAAATCTGTTATCTCTTTGTATACTCTTGTAATATACAGAGTGCATAAACATGATTTGAATCTACCCTCTTAATTCCACCTTTTTTCTGTGCCTTGCTACAATGTAACAGTTTAAGCAATAAGCCACGTTTTTACCTAGTTTATTATTAATATAGTCATCTACCACTCAAGAAAAGTTATTCCCACATACATACTACATCACTGTACATATGCCTCCCTTTACATTTTACATTTATAAACATACCATCTTTAGTGTATTGTATTTCACAACAATGTCAAACATTCAACATGAACTACATACTGCATTTTGCAACCATGATGAAAGATTCACCACAAAATATCTATCTGAAAAGCTACTTTACTTACATTTGATTCTTCCCCTCCATTTTGCACATTTTAAAATAAACCGCACATATTGAATTGAGAGTCCCCCACCATTTAGGAATTTGCTTTATTAACCTCTGAACAGTCTACACCCTCTCACCATAGCAACACAGTTCAAATCCCAGCTTCCTCCTGTGACTAGCATAAAGCAAGACTCATGTTCCTCAGTCTCTCATCAGTTCAAGCAACTCACAATGGGAAGTTTTATATTTGTTACTTGGGCGGATACCCTGGTCCTTGAACTTTTTTCAGCCACAATAGTTTTGTTTATACACACAAGTAGTAGTATTATATAACTAACAATCATGTAAAGCAGAGACAAATAAGAGACAGTAGTGATTAAACATACTAGCAAGACTTAGAAATAATAATATACTTTAAAAACATGACAATTGCAGAAAAGGGCAATAACCCCATTATTAATGTTCAGCAGACTTACACCCAATATAATATTCAGCTGTAAACATACATCTAACATTAATGTCATTGAAGACTGCTTTGATGTAAAGCAGAAATTGCTAATACAATGGCTGTGTCTTCATGGCAAATGATGGTAACCTCTGCTTCTGTTCTCATTACCTTGTTGAAAGTTACACTAGTTTTTTTGGATTTCATTCTCTTGTTGAAACTGTGCCAAAGCCACATATTATGCTAGCTCCTCTGCTTCTCAGAAAAATGTTGTAGAAGATGTAAGATTATATCTATGGGCTTCAAGATTTTCACTGCTTTATTCTATATTTTTCAGGCGCTGGTGACCTTGCTTCTCAAACAGACGGGACCTGAAAAAGGACAGTACAGAAAAGCCACTTTGGAGTCCTTGAAAAAATTACAGGTCTAAGACTGCACTCCTACAGCTCTAGTAACCCCTTTCACAGTTTTATACATGACATATACTAGCAAAATACATACGCTAGAGACAGTTGCAGCCTGGAACAATAATTTTAAAGTACCATCCAGCAATGGCATCAAGCATATGGTGCATTTCACTGAATATATCTCTTGTCAGAGATTTGGGATGCATGGCTAGGCTTAAAAAAGCCGCTGTAGTTTTTAGCTTAGTAAACACCTATGAACCTACTGAAAGTACACTGGATACATAATGTAATTTACACCTGCCTGCAAAAACAATATGGTATATCAATAAATGTGCTTCTTGAACCTATACACAACTCTGGATTCCTTATCTGGAGTAAGGATGGGGAGTGATATGTGAGCCCACTCCTGAGGGAGAGGATACGGTCAGTCTTCTTAGGAATGCAAACCACTCTACCTTAGGTTTCCTATGCAGTCTCTGTGACAGTTTAGAAAAAATCCACTGGGTGAGGAGAACCATCAAAGAAGACTGTTGAGAAGACCTGCAAGCCTTCTAAAGTTTGCAATGAAAGAACAGAATGGGACTAGTTGGCCAATTCCCAAGTTAATTCATGATTTTCAGGCAATTCCAAAATTTGGGGTATTGTATGAGGTACAGGCCAGGAAACGTGTTCCTTTTTCCCTATCTTGTACCTCAATCAGAAGCTTGAGTCTAGGTGTTAAGGTTTTGTAAGTGCTTTTTGGGGCCTATTGGGAGGAGACACAAGAAGGGAACTTGGAAAAGGATTGGGTCCTCTTGATAAGATTACTTAAAAGGCCAAAGGGCACTTTGCCCTATTGGAGAGGCAAAAAGATCTGAAGACACCCACAGTCAAGAAAAGATGCAGCAATTTTTTTTGTTTGTTTTGTACAGGTACCAGAAAAAGATGCTGAAAGTTTTGCCAAGGAATACCACAGCACAGAATTTGCAAATCTCAGTGTATGCACCTATATCAACAGCTGAAGAGTTGATGCAGAGAACTGACATTAGAACCGACACCTACTACAGCAGCATCAAAAGACAATAAGAACCTAATTCAGATCAAATCTTTACTCCACAAGGTGAATACATGCACAGTTGTTTAAAAATGCATATGCATCAATCAGATATTCCACGCCATATAATCTACTCCAGGTGGCATTTTTGGGTCTGTATATATGTTACTCTTATTTTCTCCAAGACAGACACCGTTACATTGTACTCTGTTTGTTGTGACTTACAATCTCCTTTTAGGACAGAAATTATTCTATGCATATGACATTACAGTATACACCCGTCACTATCAGAGGGTTCTCAAAGGACTTTGGTAACATAAAAGCGATGAATTCTAATAACAAACAAATCAAAATGCCTTGCTTTAGTTTCAACTAATACTGACCATTCAGTTGACAGAACTCAAACAGATATGTTAAAGTCCATGAATGACTAATATCTATTACAAATAAAGTACTAATTCTCAAGTAGCATGGGCAGTAGAATAGTAACCTGACAAACGGCTAACACACTACTGCAAAGGTAAAAGGCCTGGGACCATAAGTGATACTGAATCAGAAATGGATCCTGGTTGTGGAAAACATAACAGGTATAAACCCAGCATTCCCTAGGGAGATTTCCTCCCAGGTAGCGGAAGCTAGTGTATGCAAGACAGTACTGGGAAATGAACAGTCTCGTAAACACTTTACAGTCACTGGTACCTCCCTATTCCTTTAGGCAGCAAATGCACTGTTTAATTTTTCGCTTTTACTGTACTGTAGCAATGTGCATGCTGAAATGATACCATCCAAAGAAACAAAAAAGTAGAAAACAGTCTGGCGTTCTTACTGTCTAAGGTGACAAAACATGATGGATACTTCAGCACCTCTTATTGGCTCATAGGCAAGTACTTGGTTAGCTGCCCTTGTGGGCCATTTTACGTCTAGCCAAGTTCCATTTTTGTGCCCCCAAAAAAAACTATTGGCTCTTGAGAGTTCACCCTAATAAGTTAACCAATGCAAAATGCAATTGCTCTTATATTATCATTTGCAAACTGACGTTGCTGAGGTGTTCACTGGGGGTATACTTCTAAAAATGACAATTTAGAAAGAAAAAAAGCAGCTGCATGAGTATTTATCTTGCATTATCTTCTTACTCAGTGAAGTGAAATTAAGTGAGCCTATAAAGAACACACTAGCTGGCTGTCTTCAGTCCTACTGTGAGTGTGGTCTGTTTACACCTGTAAAAGCAAAGGCCCCATGACCACAGATTCAAACTACAGTCAAGATCTTTTGAGTCTGCAAGCTTCACAGGTTAGCCCTCTCTGAAGACCATCATCTCTGTAGTTTCCATCCTTCTCCCCTTCCTATAAATATTACCTTTAAAGATGTCATGGACATGCATGCACACATAAACACCCTTCTAGGAAATATACAGCATCAGTGGTGAGGGCAAGAGTGACATCAGACACCATTACATAAAGAGCTGCCAAGCTCTAACAACATCTGATTGAAATCAGGAAGTAAACAGTGCTTTTATCTGATAAGTTCTAACCATACATGGTTTACTTATGTCTACCAAGTTATCCAAAAGACTGAAACATAAATATTTAAACCATTTAATAATGAATCATACGTACAAATTTCCACTGTCACTGCTCTGTGAGTCCTTAAGATACAGCGAGAAATCAATAACGCCAACCTGTGCAGAAAAGCAAATTTACTGTCATCAGTACTGGGACACCTTCTATGTATTTAATTTCTGTTTGAAAAAAAATGCACATGATATAATGCAACAGCAAAGAAAAAGTACAGTTGTGTACACTTACCATAAATGTAGATGTTCGAGTGTATTCACTGTTGCAGTCCTAACATATGGGTTATCCAGCTCCCGGTAGCCCTCAGTCAGCCCGAATACCAGAGTCCTTAGTATAGGACGTCGGCTGCCGTCGGTTGTAAACTGATGTCAGAACGTCAGGTATAAAGGGAGGTGGCCAATGCCATTTCCTCAGTTTTTCTTGTCTTAACTGTCAGGAACCCCCAAAAGAAGGCCAAACCAGGAAGGAAACATCCTGGAAAAAAGCCATCCAAAAATAACATAAGTAGTCTGTGCCTTAAGAAAAAAGGGAGAATGGAGGGTGGGAAACCAGGAATGCAACAGTGAATACACTCGAACACCTACATTTATGGTAAGTGTACACAACTGTACTATGTTCTTCGTGTTTCACTGTTGCAGTCCTAACATATGGGTCGATTCCCAAAGCCCAGGAAGAAAACAAAAAGGGGGGAGGAAGAATCACAGATTAAGGGTTGGTAAGGAGGCCTTGCAAAACTGCAGAGGCAAAACCAGCCCTAGATTTAGAAAACAAGATAGGTTGTAATGCTTTGTGAAAGTATGGACAAAAGACCAAGTAGCTGCTTCTATAATGTACTTAGTAGGCACACCTCTCAAAAAAGCTGCAGAAGTAGAGGGCTGCTCTAGTAGAATGGGTCCTAATACCCTGGGGGTAACCTTTCCATGCTGCATAACAAACGTGACTACGATGAGCAATCCATTTGGAGATGGTTTCTTTGGAAATAGCTTTACCCTGAGCCCCAGGAGCAAAACTAACCAACAACTGCTGAGACTTCCAAAAGGGTTTAGTCCTATTTAAGTAAAATCTCAACTGTGCACATCAAGAGAGTGCAGAATCCTTTCCCCTTTATTCTGGGGGTTACTGAAGAATGTAGGCAGATGAATAGACTGGTTAAGTGTCAGACTGGAGACCACCTTAGGCATAAAGGAGGGATTAGTTCTCAGAGAAACCCTGTATGAAAAATAATGAAAGGTTCTACTGCCATTAAGGCTTGCAGCTCCGAAATCCTTCTGGTGGAAGTAATAGCCAAAAGAATGGCAGTCTTCCATGAAAGGAACTTTAAATCTGCAGAGGCAGCAGGTTCAAAGGGAGGAAGAGTAAGCTTCTCCAGGACAAAAATTAAGATCCCAAGCAGGAATAGAAGCTTTTCTGGGAGGTCTATGATTGTTAGCTCCCTTCAGGAACTGTTTCATCAAGAGGTGAGAAAAAATTGGTTGCTCAAAAGAACAATGAGCAGAAAATGCTGAAGCATGAATCTTAATTGAAGAAAAGGAAAGTCCATCATTAAGTAAACCTGCTAGATAATCAAGAATGAGGGAAAGAGAAGGTTGGGAAGACTCTTCTCCTTTAGCCAGCATCCAAGAGCAAAATCACTTCCATTTTTCTGCATAGGATTTCCTGGTGCTAGACCTCCTGGCCTCATGAAGAACTTCAATCACCTGCTGGGAAAGATTTAAAGTATTAGCCAGGCAGTTAAATGCACAGTTTGAAGATGAGGATGAGGAAACTTTCCCCCTTCCTGAACCAACAGATCTGGTACCAGGGGAAGATGCCAAGGATGAGCTTGGGAAAGGCGGCGAAGAAGGGGATACCAATGCTGCCTGGGCCAATCTGGTGCTATAAGAATAGCCTTTGTTTTTTTTATCCCTTATTTTTAGCAGCACTCTGGGAAGAAGAGGCAGAGGGGGGAAGGCATTAATTGAAAGTTGTGTCCATGGGAAGGACAAAGCATCCACTATCCATGCTTTGTTGTGAAACTCCCTGGTGCAGAAGGTTAGAAGGAGATGATTGGTGTGAGAGAAGAAAAGATCCACCTGAGGACTGCCCCAATGCTTAGTGATGCGATGGAAAATGATCTTGTTCAGTTGCCACTCATGAGGATCCAGAACATGTCTGCTCAATTGATCCGCCAAGGAGATTAGCCTCCCTGGAAGATACTGGGCTATGAGATGTATGCCCATGGAAGCTGCTAAGGACCATAGTTTCATGCTGTGTCTTCCCAAAGGTTTAGAGTGAGTCCCCGCCTGCTTGTTGATGTACCACATGATTGTGGTATTGTCGGTCCTGATCAGAAGAGTCCGAGGGTAGAGTAGGTTCTTGAAAGCCAGCAAGGCCTGCTGCACTGCCATCAATTATTTTAAGTTCATGTGCAGATGAATCTGTTGGGTGCTCCAAGTCCCTTGTATACCCCTGCCTTCCAGATGTGCCCCCCCCCCCCATGCATAACCTGAGGCGTCTGTGGTGACAGTCTGGCTGGCAGGTGGTGGGCAGAAAGGCAGACCCTTGTTCTGAGAACAGGCTGTCGCCCACCAGAGAAACTCCATTTGTAGACAGGGAATAAGGGAAAGAATCAAGTCTAAGTCCTGTGTGTGTTGACACCAAAGGTTCTCGAGGTACCACTGAAGTTTTCTCATATGCAGCCTTGTATATGGGATCATCAGGATGCATGAAGCCATGAACCCCAGTGCTTGCAGGAATTGCATTGCAGACAGCTGGGTCATGCTTGCCAAGTTCTTGAAATAAGCAGACAGATCTTGTTGTTTGTCTTGAGGAAGGAATACCATCTGGGTGGCTGTATTCAGACTCGCTCCAAGGAAAACTCCCTTGTAGGAACCAACTTGGACTTCTTCTCATTGAGGGTGTAATCCAAAGAAGTGAGAATGTCCTTCACGTAGTCCAAATGCTTTTTTAACTGTTCTGGGGAGTTTGCTTGAATGAGACAGTCGTCCAGGTAAGGATAAATTTGAAAGTTCCTCTGCCTGCAAAAAGCAATGGCTGGTGTCAGGCACTTTGTGAAAACTCTGGGAGCAGTAGATAAGCCAAAGGGCAGCGCAGACAATTGGAAGTGTTGCTCCCCAGCCCTAAAATGAAGAAACTGCCTGCAACTTTCCCTTATTGGGATGTGCAGATAAGCCTCCTTGAGATCCAAGTTACCAGCCACGAATCCTTGTCTAACATTGGCAGTAACTGTTGAAGAGTGAGCATCTTGAATTTGGGAAGCACCAGAAAAGTGTTTAGAATAGACAGATCCAGACTAGGGTGCCATGTGCCCCCTTTTTTTAGTACCAGAAAAAGTCTTGAATAAAAACCTAGGCCTGCCTGATTTGCAGGAACTGGCTCTATAGCCCCCATAGTCAGTAGAGAAGAAATTTGATTCTCTACCTCTGCCCTGAGAGTTCTTGGAATGTCTGGGAAACCTTGCAGAACAGGGAAGGTGTGAAAATAAAACTTCTAACCTTGGTTTACTATGTTGAGCATCTATTTGTCGTCTATGATGGTTGACCATACCCCTGCAAACCTGACTAACCTTCCCCCCAGAGGAAACCCTGGGCCCGCAGAGGTAGGCACAAGAACACTGGAGTCATTGAGAATGCTTGCTTTGGGAAGCTGGCTTAGAACTCCCCAATTTAGCAGAAGAAGGATGTCATTGTTTAGTCCTTTGAGGGGCAGAACCCTGCCCTCTGGAAAATCTGAAACCCCTAGGCCTAGAGCGACCCTGCTTGCCAGGATCAGGGAAAGACCAGTTCTTGGAAGGATAATGCCTACTAAACTGAGGAGGCTGAACCTGAAGGAAATCTTTTACAGCTTGCATAGATTTCGCCATATCCTCCAACTTTTTCAGTACTTCCTCAGCCTTGCTACCAAAAAGGTTGTCTTTGTGCAAAGGAACATCCAGCAATTTAGATTTTACAGGTTCAGAAAGAGCTACACCCTAAGCCAAGCATGCCTTCTAATAATGGAACCAGTGGCTGCTGCTCTGCAGGAAGCCTCCAAGGTGTCAAAACCACAATGAAGAGAATGCCTATTAACCAGAGTGGCAGAATTTAGTAAATCTTGTAAGTCTTTGTTCTCTGACATGGAAGCAATATCACCAAGCTTAGCCTTAATAGCCTCCAAAGTATGCTGCTGATACTTAAGCATGTGAAAAAGACAATTCACAGATCTAATGGCAAGAGTTGCAGAGGTATAGACCTTTTTACCCCACCTGTCCAAGGCCCTAGACTCCTTATCAGAAGGTACAGGGTTTTAGCAATAGTAGCCTTAACACCCTTGGGACCTTGAGAAATAATCTCAGGATCAGCAGTAGGGTTTCGAAAAATAAACTGATGAGAATCAGGAACCCTATAATACCTATCAGGTTTTCTGGGAGCAGGAGGAACAGAATTAGGAGTTAAAGAATTTTCCATGAAAACATCATCCACAACTTCCAAAACAGGAGGTATAGCCAGAGGTTTATGCTGTGGCAAATCTAAAACTTCCCGGATCCTCTTCTTAGACTGAGGGAAATCCTGACTTTCCCATTTAAAGTGCTCCCTCAAAGTATTCAAAATATCCCCAAAGGAAAAATCTTCTGGAGGGGAGGCAGAGGGGATGGAATCCTCAGCATCAGAATCCTCAAAGCCAGAAAAAAGTTGAGAATTTCCTTCCTCACCAGCAGAAATACTGGAAACTTCAAAATCTGATTCAGACAAAACATCAGGAGACAATTCCCTAGCCCTCTTGGAAGGGGGGGGGGATGAGAGCCCTTAATAAGGGTAAGAAGATCACCAGCCATCGTTACTAACTGGGACTGAGGCACAGGAGAGGAGGCTGTCGCCCGCTTGTGGGTAGATTTGCAGCTGAAAGGTTTGCTATTAATCCGGAGGGACTCAGGAGGCCTAGCAACTGCAGAAGTCTGAGCTAAGGTAATCGGTGAAGAGGTGTCAGAAGCCGGTGCCTGCATAACGGCTCCAGACCCCACTGAGTCGTCAACAGGCAGAGGGTCTGAAGACAAGATAGCAGCCTGCAGCATGGAAGACTCCGTAAAGGTCTTGCCAGAGGCCTGCGGCTGAAAATCTGTGGACTGCAGGGGCTGTGAAAGCACCTCACTAGCTCCCGCTGGGCCGATGACCAATTTCACCGGCGTGTTGTCAGCAGCTTTAACCCTAGGCCTGTCGCAATCCTTGTCCTTGCATTTCCTAGGTATATCCAAAGTCGGGAGAGACCAGAAGACGCCATACCGATGAACTTAGGCCAGACTCCAAAATGCTTATATAAAATCTTAGCTCTACGGCGTATGGTACGCGGGTTGAAGGAAGCACAGAGATCACAGTTAGGGACGTCATGCTCAAGGCCCAAACAAGTTATACAATAAGAATGAAAATCACGGTGTGGAATCTGTTTTCCACAGGCAAGACAGTTATTAACTTTATCTGACATTCGTTAAAGCAAGAAAAGAGGATCCCAACGGGGTACTTATCTGAAGCAGTCTTCAACTTGGTAGTCGGAATGCATAAAGAAGGTAAACGGCTGACCTGCACTAGTGCAAATTGCATCTGCTTCAGGCTCCACGGCAAGAAAGACTGAAGAAATGGCATCATCCGCCTCCCTTTATACCAGACGTTCTGCCATCAGTTTAAAACAGACGGTAGCCAATGTCATATACCGAGGACTCTGTTATTCGGGCAGAGTGAGGGCTACCGGAAGCCGGATAACCCATATGTTAGGACTGCAACAGTGAAACACGAAGAACATCACATGTTATATGGTAGAGGGATCTGCCTCGCATGTTGCTATACTATGAGTGATCTAATGTATATATCCATGCAGCTCATAGCATTCTTATAAAATTAAAGGGAAAGAAAAATCTTCAGAATAATTCCTCCCAGCAAACAAAGTGTCACCTTTAATGGTACTATTCCATGACACTGAAATACCAGTGGTAAAAGCAGGAAGTAATATGCAACTTCAATGGGAGGACAAATAAGCTGAATGTACATGCACAACATGCCAACCCTGAAACTAGTCAGTGATGCACACAAGATATTTCTATGGTCAATGATGTGGCATTCTATTCAGACTTCTACTCTTTTCCTAATCACTCTAAGCAGAAAAACTTCAGATGAATAACCCACTAAACAGCAGAGAAGAACAAAGATCCCAAAAACCATAATTCTAGCAAGGTTAAAATCTGATAAAGTAGTGGAAAATGGAGAAACAAAAACTTTCTCAAGAAGGAGACCTGCAAAGTCCCAAGAAATGAGCATCTCCAGAAGCAGCTACTATGACAGTGTTGTTCACAGGAAGCCAAGGGAGCCAACTCAGTAAACGTCTGTCTTTTTCTGCCACACTTTAACAAAGGTTGATGAAAGAAAATCTCTGCTATCAAGCCTGCAAAGGTAATCTTTAAAACAGGTGACAAACAGTTGGTAAAATATTTACTTTTATGGCAGCCACAAGACATTCAATTTAGCATACAAAGTCTGACCTAAAAAACAGTCATGCAACTTAACTACAGTAAAAATTAGCAATCTTCCAGAAGGACTTTGGGTCAAGGTGAAGACTCACATTCACAACTGTTAAACACAGTGATTCTAGGAAAAATTTCTGAGCTGTATGATCACTCCCACAGAAGGGACAGCAGCAAAGAGTGAAAGATTACATAGGTACCTGCCATAATAATCATCATACCTGTACAGGAAGGCCTTGTGTACCTACTTGCAAAACATTAATTCATGTGAAGGGCTCATCACAGGGGGCCTAAAGCACTAGAAGTTGAAATCCATATATATGGTTTATTATATTACCTATGCCTAGGCAATTTTCATAAAATGTAAATATTAAAAAGGCACAGTACACAAAATTACAAGATAAAAAAAAAAAAAAAAGTATTACAATGACAACATAACCAGGTCAGTTGAAATAGATATGCCAGATCTATTAAACTACAGAAACATAAAACTAACGATATGGATAGTAAGTAAAATGTTCAAACATAGGGACCACTTGAAGCCATGTAATAATGTAGACTAAGATGTTTATCAGATTCCAAAAGTATGTTTTCTGATAAGCAAATGAATGGATCCCGAAGGATTCCACATGTGCCTTAAAAACCACCACCTATTCCATTCATGGTAACTGAGCACAAGGGACAAATTGGCCAAACCCATGCTAGCAGTTCCTGATGGTGGTGGTACAGGGACCCAAACATGCAGGACCAGATAAACAGGAATCAGAAATGTACAGATAACTCATGCTCTAACCTGATATCAATGCAAGCTGCACAGAACCTGTATAGTACGACAGTAGCAAAGTAGCCAGTCACTGGTTGCAGGTGTTTAAGTTTTGAGTCCAACAATACCTGGTATGGGGAGCAACAGTAGTCTAAGCATGAGGAAACAATGGTATCCACAGCCAGCAGGAGAACCGAAAATGGTATAAGGGACTTACAAAATGGTCCTAAGGTCAAGAAAGGAAGAAGTGATGTTAGCTAAAACTTGGTCCTTGTGTGTCGGTCTGTCATCAAAAATGACATCTAAATTCCATACTATGACAAATTCCAGTTTGTCAGTGTGACAGAAGATGCTGAGAGACAAAACTAGACCAAAATAATTCCATAAGGTGGCATAAGCATACATGGCAACCATCTTGGAGGTGATGAGATATTGAGCTTCAACTGATTACCAACTATCAAATCACAGATGCACTCCAAATCTGCACCTAACTTGTCTATGGTAGACAAATTCAAGTTTCTCATCAGCATAACAAGAGGTACTGCAAACCTTTCCTCTGAATACGTCTCCCAGGGGAAACATATACATGGTGACTAACACAGGGTACACAAAACAAGAAATTTCTAGAACACCATATGCAAGACAGTAATAGTAAGATGAAAAAAAAAACACCTGAAACTAGCTCTATGCCTATAATACTTCGGTTAAGTCAAAATCAGTCCAAAAAGATCTTTATGTCCCATTGTGTCAAACACTGACGATAGGTCTAACAGAATGAAAACTAATAAAGACACTGACCCTTTAAGTCTGAAATAATTTCCTTTGTGCGTGACTTTTATAACGGCATCTGTTTTATGGGAGGCTTTTACTGCAGCATCTCCAATGAAAAAAAGCACAATGTAAATACTTTAATATTAGCTATTGACTTTTTTGTCATTATTTTTTGTTTAAAGTAAAAAAAATGTTTCACAAACCTGGAACTCGGCACATGAGCTCCACACACTGTTAAAAAGAAAATACATACATACATCAAGTAATGTGGCAGGGCTGTTTAGCAAAACATATTAGAACTGGACTTATGTCATCTCTAAAATGCAGAAAGAGGAGGCTGACTGGGTGGCTATATGATTTAGTGAGGGCTACTTGCTATTAGTTCGGGTTGCCTAAGATAACATGAGGCAGCTTGAAAAAGTGAAAAAGATGAACAGGAGCCTGTGGTAATGAACTCAAGAATTACCACTATGAATTTTTTTTATTTAGTTAAAGTTTTGTTTATTTTTAACAGGATTACAAGTTTTTCTTTTTTTGGTTTGTGTGTGTGTGTGTTTGAGAGACAGCTCTCTGCTTCTGTGTTCTAGAATTGGGGACAAAGGTCCCAAAGAGGGAGAATTTTAACTGTCACTCCTCTAACTCACTTAGAAAAATGAATAGAACAGGTTTTCAACCGATATGTATTTTGTATCTGTCATTAGTAATAGGTTCATAGGTTCATAGGTAGATACTAGGCTATCTGCCCTAGGGCATTTATAAGCCTAGCCAGAGTGTATTTGGCTTCCGCCTCCCTATTAGATTAGCCTACTGTGCACCTCTGTAAAGTAGGTCACAGAAGGTACCCTTTAAGATTAGTTTACTGTGCCTCTGTCTAGCAGGGACACAGAAGAGATCCCAGGGGTGAATTTGCGATTTCCCATCCACGCGTCCAGATTTCGCTTGAAGAGGGTCAGCGAGGGGCTATGTCTAACATGAATTGGGATTCTATTTCAGAGTGAGGGGAGCCTCTGGGAAATGAATCTGTCCCTCCAGCATGTCCTATTTATTTTTGTGCTGAGGTTTAAGTCCCTGGAGAGTGTAGCTCTAAGGGACTTGGATTTTTTGAGGTGGAGCGTGTCCATTAATTCTGGGTTTGACATGGCTTTGTATGTCAGGCATAGATCGCCTCTGAATAGGCGGTAAGCAACTGTGTAGAGCTGGAGTTTCTTTAATCGAGCTGCATAGGACATCTGTTTGCAGCCCATGATCCTCTTGGTGAGGTACTTTTGGGGTCTCTCCAGTTGCTGCAGGTGTCGGGTAAGGTACATGCCAAAAGGGGCATTGTATTCAATTATGGGCCTGATGAGTGACGAGTAGAGGGGCACAATGACCTCTCGATCTAGATGCGAACCCTTTCGTGATAAAGTGGGCTGTATAGAAGGTCTTTCTAACCACTTTAGCAACGTGATTATCAAAGGAGAGATTACTATCTACGTTGGTCCCCAAATCTCTAATTACTTCTTCCGTGCCAATGGATTACCACCTATGTGGTAATTTGTGGGCACCTTGTTTTTCCCAAAGGGGATGACTATGCACTTTTTAGCATTTAGCTTGAGGCCGTGGCTCTGGCACCAAGCATCAGTCTCTGTGAGACCCTTCTGGAAGATGCTTGTGTCAGCTGGAGATTCGATTATGGCCCCCAGTTTGCAGTCATCTGCAAACTTTGTCAGCCATAATCCCCCTGTGTTAGCCTGAACCTCAGAGAAGTATATACCAAACAAGAGAGGTCCCAGAACTGAGCCCTGTGGGACGCCACTTGTAACTGGTTTGGATTCGGACATGGCACCTGCGATTCTGACCATGTGGGTTCTATCCTTGAGCCAGTTTGCAACCCATCTTGTGATATAGGGGTTGATATTTAAGCTGGTAAGCTTATTTATGATGCCCGAGTGGGGTATTGTGTCGAAGGCTTTTGCGAGCTCCAGGTAGGCTGTGTGGACTACCTTGCCCTCATCTATGGCTTTGGTAACTGTTTCAAAGAAATCAACTAGGTTTAAGAGGCAAGATCTGCCCTTAACAAAGCTGAATTGGGTAGGGTCCAGTGTCTGGAGGCTCCCAATATCTTTCTTTATGAGTTCCATGATAATACGCTCCATAGCTTTACAGGCCAGACTAGTCAGGCTTATGGGGCTATAGTTCCCGGGGTCCGTTGTGGCACCACCTTTGTGGAGTGGGACCACTGTAGCTGTATGCCATTCTTTGGGTACATATTCTGTAGTAAGGCTAAGTTTGAAGAGTGACTTAATGTGAGGGTTCAGTTATTCTTGGAGCTCGTGTAAGACACAGCCTGGGACACCGTCCGGTCCCATAGATGCTGTGTTTTTTGCTTTGGAGAGGGCAGCTTTCACCTGTGAGTCTGTGATGTCAGGGAGGATACATTCAGCTGGGATAGGCGTTTGCACCTTTGGGGGGGGAAGGGGGGGGAGAAGTTTGCGCTGAATCTGTCTGCCAGGATGTTGGCTATGTCTGTAGGTTCGGTATATTTTGTACCGTTATGCAACAATTCAGAGCATATCTGGGAGTTTCCGCCCATGTTTCTGATATAACTAAAGAAGGCGTTGTGATTATCTTTAGTGTCTAGGGCAATTTTTCTTTTGAAACTGGCCTTTGATGATTTTATGAGGGATCGAAGTTTCTTGCTAATACTGATCAGAGATGCCTTCCCTTTTTGGGATTTTGCTCTGTCATGTAAGTAGCTTCCTCCTTCTGTTGTATAGCTTATTTATGGCCGGGGTCCACCAGACAGGTCTCCTGTTTTTGGAGGAGTGAGTCTTGGTTTTATTTGGGATAGCACGATCCATGCATTCCTGCAGGTGCTCATAGAATGCATTTGTAAAGGATTCTGTGGATTGGGCTGTATTATCCTCTGGCCCGGGGGCTTTGAAGGATTCCACCTCAGTCTTGAGAAGTGCAAAGTTGGCTTTTGAGAAATTCTTTACCGTGATTTCCTTGGCTGGGGGTGGGGACAGGATATGGATGTCCAGGGAAATTTGTTTATGGTCTGATCTTACCAATGAGGGGTTTACCTCTGGTGTGGAACATAAGAGTCCCCATGTTGGTGATTACCAGGTCCAATATGTTGTTTCCTCTTGTGGAGTGGTGACCAGTTGTTCCATCGCGTTAGAGTTTATAAATTCAAGGAACCGTTGGGCGAGGGTGTTTGGGCTTGAGTAGTTTTTCCAGTCAATGTTTGGGTAGTTGAAGTCACCCAATAACATAGTATCTGGAGAGACCTTCATATTCTCCAGTGTTCTCAGGAATGCCAAGTCGGGTTCCTGTAATAGGGAGGGTGTTCTATAGCAGGCTACAAACTGAAAGGCAGTTTTGCCCGCTGTTAGTTGCACATGGATGGTTTCCGATGCTTCGTGCAGTGCCACTAACCTGGAGGTGTAGGTATCTTTGATGAATCACCAACAAGCACACGACCAGAGATATCACCAGGAACCGGATAATTTGTAGAAAACTCAGCTTTAATTTAATTTAACTTCACAATTAAATGTGCACAAAGGATGGTTTAAAATCACAATACAGTCAAGCGCTTTCGCCCGGGCTCTCCCAGGCTTTATCAAGACAGTGTTACACTCAATATGCATTCAATTTATACATTTGCCACTCCAATAGCCAATTATACAATTATTTAATTAGTGTAGTCTCCTTAATATATAGTTTAAAGATACATACTTGATATTAGCTACAGTTGCAAAAACAGAACTTGGAAAATAACTAAGTGGAAACAAAAACATCTTATAAAAAACTTCTTAGTTGATTTCTGCCATCATTGCTTTTTTGAAATAGCATTTCATATCATTCTATTATACATTATATTATAAGGGTCCCACCATATCTAATTAAAAAAAAAACTATTTTTAAAAAACTTATTACAATCCTATTGTGTTAAAGATGCAATAAATATTAAAATTACGTCCTGTAAATGTAAACTTAGATATGAATATAGTTGTATCTATAAATATAAATATATATATAAAATGTTTAACTTTAAAATTCTTAAAATTAATAGATCTTAATGGATTTATAAATCACAATATTGAGTTTAATAATCAATACATCTTCTTTTTCAAAAATTTTATACATTCATATATATGTATCTTTAAACTATATATTAAGGAGACTACACTAATTAAATAATTGTATAATTGGCTATTGGAGTGGCAAATGTATAAATTGAATGCATATTGAGTGTAACACTGTCTTGATAAAGCCTGGGAGAGCCCGGGCGAAAGCGCTTGACTGTATTG
Source organism: Protopterus annectens (assembly GCF_019279795.1). Lineage (NCBI taxonomy): Eukaryota > Metazoa > Chordata > Ceratodontiformes > Protopteridae > Protopterus > Protopterus annectens. The sequence goes on along the minus strand of NC_056733.1, from coordinate 1,607,814,293 downwards.
TGATTTTAAACCATCCTTTGTGCACATTTAATTGTGAAGTTAAATTAAATTAAAGCTGAGTTTTCTACAAATTATCCGGTTCCTGGTGATATCTCTGGTCGTGTGCTTGTTGGTGTTGTTGCTGTCATTGCCTTTTGGTTCCAAGGATTTGTATCTTTGATGAATATAGATACTCCCCCTCCTTTTGTGCTTCGGTCCGAGTTTTGGGGCCGAAACGCATGGTATGAGTTATAACCTGGCAGTGCTGGGGTGCTCTCAGGAGCCTTGAACCAGGTTTCTGTTACTGCACAGACATCGATTTTCTCCATACTGAGGAGAGCCTCGAGTGCTTGCATCTTGAGATTTAGACTTCTGGCATTGAGTAGCATTACCTTTAGTTTTTTTATCCTTGGATTGTCTATGGAGGTGGGTTTGTCCTTTGAGCCTTGCCTAAAAAAGGCACTATGGGGGTGGCAAGAGCCTTGGCCAGTATACGAAAGCCTAAGGGTGACAAGTGCAAGCCATCCCTAGTGAAGCAACGTGGCTTGTTGAGCATGTCATCCCAGGCTGAAAGACACTGGATCCCCTTTGAATGACACCAATACTTTAGCCAATTGTTGAAACTGATCATTTTGTCTTTATACTGTGGCATCATTCTAGGTGAGGGCAAGATGCTACTCAAGGTCAGGGTCATACCAGCCTGGGCTACATGATCAGAGAGCTCCTCTATGTCTCTTTTCATGTAGTCCAGGGAGGTACGTCTCAGGTCATTCACACCAGCATGGACAATGACGGAGTCATACTTGTACTTGCTTTGGAGTGACCTGAGTGCTTGCATTATGTGGCAGATCCTGGCACCCAACAGGCAGCTTACAGTGACCTTCTCCTTGTTCAGTCTGGTGAGCGGGACATCAGTGTGCCGGACAACAGAGTCCCCTATAACAAGTGTATTTGGTGTGTTTGGCCTTAAGGGCTGTGACTGTGAGGCACACTGATTTTGTGAGATATGTGATTCGTGGATATTGTTGAGGGGTGGCTGTTGCTTGGATATCTGCTTAGGAGGTCTTTGCTGTTTAGGCAGATTTTTATTTAGAGCCTCCGAGTATGTTTTTGTGTGGTTATGTGTTGGGTATGCAGATGCAATAGGTCTGTGTGAGACTGGATTTGTGGTGCGGGTGGTTACCTTTTCCTCCTGACTGACTGTGCCAGTCTTGGGTTGAGAGAGCTCTGCCTCCAGTGTGGCTGTGTAACTGCATCTCTCACATGTATTAGAGTTTGTTGGAAGGAGGAGAGGGTTGTCTGTGTACATAAGGCAACTGTAACATTGCCTCAAAATTCCCAGATTCACCAGCTGGACTGGAGAGTAACCCTGAAACTGACCCTTGGACATACCAGATTAGTATAGGGAACTGTTTTTTTACTGATCAGATTAGGGAAGGGAATTGATTTTTCACTAGATCTGGAAGGGCTAATCGCGAGCCTAATACTTATGAGAAGTCAAGGAGGGTGTAGTGCTTTAGTTAGTTAGTGTTTCCTTATAAGAGCTGAGCAAGTGCAGGGCTTTAGAAAGAGAATAAAGTGATTAATTTGAGAGTTTGAACAGTTCTAAGGGAAAAAGTGAAGAGCAGGCTTTGTGGAGCCTGGAATAGTTTAAACCTGTTTAGGCGGCGCTGCCCGACGCTGCTCAGTGCGCAAAACCACGCAAAAAGAGAGTTGTAGGGTTTTAAGAGAGAGGGATCAAGGAGTTTAGAATTGACCCAAAATGGCCAATAAAACTACAGCTTCTAGGCAGTAACCACTCCTCCAGGGACAGGCAGGCTGTTCAGTGTTAACTGCTGCCACTGGTGAACACAGAGACTTCCCTTTAGCCCAAGCAAGCACTGGCCTTCTAGAAACTTCCAAACAGTTCAGAACAGCAAAATCTGTAACTGAACTTTCTTAACTTTCAGAAAGCGGGAAAAAAGCAAGATTTTTTTTCTTTTTGTTGTAGTTTAAAGGTAGCAGAGATACACAAGCAGCAAAATATTCACAACAGTGCAATAAATGACCCCACACTTGAGTGCTAGGCCAAAATCAGGTAAAATGCAGTTTTTAGAGAAAAAACAATTTTAAATTAAGTGCAACACAGGAAATGCAGTAAACAGGCTCTAGATGTGTTCCAAGTACTGCTACTGTTACAGATATAAACTTTAGCAAGCCAGAAAATGCCAAAAAGTAGGCGGCAAAGCAGTAAAACTTAACAAAAAATCAGAAGAAAATACTTAAAATCACAAAAGTGGCTCCTTTTCTTCTCTCAGCGTTTTCTCCCCTTGGTAGGTGCTTCAGCAACAACTAGCAAGCCTGGAAAAACGCCAAAACCACGAGGCAGCCGGGTTTTAAGAGAGAGGGATCAAGGAGTTTAGAATTGACCCAAAATGGCCAATAAAACTACAGCTTCTAGGCAGTAACCACTCCTCCAGGGACAGGCAGGCTGTTCAGTGTTAACCACTGCCACTGGTGAACACAGAGACTTCCCTTTAGTCCAAGCAAGCACTGGCCTTCTAGAAACTTCCAAACAGTTCAGAACAGCAAAATCTGTAACTGAACTTTCTTAACTTTCAGAAAGTGGGAAAAAAGCAAGATTTTTTTTCTTTTTTGCTGTAGTTTAAAGGTAGCAGAGATACACAAGCAGCAAAATATTCACAACAGTGCAATAAATGACCCCACACTTGAGTGCTAGGCCAAAATCAGGTAAAATGCAGTTTTTAGAGAAAAAAACGATTTTAAATTAAGTGCAACACAGGAAATGCAGTAAACAGGCTCTAGATGTGTTCCAAGTACTGTTACAGTTACAGATATAAACTTTAGCAAGCCGGAAAATGACAAAAAGTAGGCGGCAAAGCAGTAAAACTTAACAAAAAAATCAGAAGAAAATACTTTAAAAAGTGTCTCCTTTTCTTCTCTCAGCGTTTTCTCCCCTTGGTAGGTGCTTAAGCAACAACTAGCAAGCCTGGAAAGACTTAGATTAGTACTAGGCTAACTGCCCTTGCGAGACATTTTTTTTAAGCCTAGCCAATTATCCCCTGTGAGATTCAAACCCTGTACCTTGTGTTTGCAAGGCAAACACCTTAACCATTTACTAGATTATAATCCCCCAGATTTACCACAAAATCAAAAAAGTTATGAGGGATAGGGCAAAAAATATGAGATAAAAATCAGAAATGTTTTGCAAAATCAAATACACTTGGGAGGTATGGTGTATGTGTGATTGGGGGGAACTCTAATGGATTACACTGTATGGTTCTGACAGCAGCAAGATTAAATAAATTCCCAGTCCATTATTTGTGTATTTAATCATTCATCTGATTGCAAGCAGAGATGCAAGTTCTGTAACTGTGCTCATAACTGTGTGTGTGTGTGTGTGTGTGTGTGTGTGTGTGTGTAGGAGTTGCAATGATTTACACTGTATGGTTCTGAAAATAGCAAGCTGAAATACATTTATATGATGTTATTATGTTTTTATTTATTCATTTGATTATTAACAACACATACCTGAGGTGTTCTCACATAGTCATGAAAATGGCTGCAACTGTGGTCATATCTGCTTGTGTATGGGGTGTGGCTGCAATGGATTACATTGCATGGTTTTGAGAGCAGAAATTGAAATACCTTCCTGGGCCATTGCTTACACATATATTTATTCATTCATTTGACTGCAATCAGAGATCTTCAGTCTATACAGCCATACAAATGGCTGTCACTGTGGTCACAACTGTAAGTATATGGTATTATGGGTTTGCAATGGATTGGCATGTATGGTTCTGACAGCAGCAAACTGAAATACATTCTTTGGTCATTATTCATATTTTTATTCATTTGTGTCATCACGAGTAGAGAACCAAGATGTACACTAACATACAAGTGGCTCTGATTGTGTTCACATCTGTGTTTGTGCATGTATGTGTATGTGTGCGTGTGTGTGTGTGTGTGGGGGGGGGGGGGTGCATGGTTTGGTTCTGAAAGTAGAAAGATGAAATACATTCCTACTCCACTACTTACAAGCAGAGATGGGTATGTACCTTCATACAAGCGACAGTGTACTTATGTGGCTGTCTACAGCAGTCTAGGCAGAGAACCTGGATAAAACTGACAGCGAGTAGATACCCAAACAGTGCTTAACATAGTAGAAAGCTGGTACTTACAGCATAGCCTCCTCCTGAATCAAGACAAAACTACTAGTCTTCACTCCCACACAAAGGTCCCGCCCAACTGACTTCAAGGTTATATCCAGTGATGGCATCATCATATCTCCTGACCCAATTACCAAGCTCTTAGGGGTAACAATAGACCATAATCTTAGCTTTGACACATATTAACACAACAATAAAAACAGTATCAGAAAATTAGGCTCCCTCTATAGGATTAAACCCTTCCTTACTCCAACAGCTTGAACAACTATTGCCCATACCCATCTAATTTCCACCCTCCTCTACACCTCTCCCATCTATACCGACCTACCAAAAAACAACCTTAACAAACTAGCTACCGCCTACAACAATATTGCAAGATTTGCTACTGGTTCCTCATTGTTAGGCTGTGTGTACCACCTTACCCTCATCTACAGCTCATCTCCTTCCGAGACAGATGCCTGGTGTCAAAGCCATGGCCTCAAGCTCAATGCCAAAAAGTGCATTGTCATCCCTTTTGGTAAAAATTCTGTACCCATGAACTACCACATAGGCGGTAGTCTACTTAACACCGAAAGTGTGATGAGACCTTGGGACACAGGTGGACAGTAGTCCCTTCTTTGATAATCACATCGCCACAGTAGTCAGGAAATCCTTCTACGTGGCACACCTCATCACAAAAGATTTCTCATCCAGGAAAAAAAGAGGTCATTGTTCCCCTGTACTCATCACTCATTAGACCCATTATAGAGTACAATGCCCCTTTTGGTATGTACCTCACAAGACATCTACAACAACTGGAAAGGCCACAGAAATACCTCACAAAGAGGATTACCGGCCTCAAACAGATGCCTACGCAGATCGTCTCAAAAAACTCCAGCTCTACTCTGTCGCATACCGCCTACTCAGAGACGATCTCTGCCTAACATACAAAGTTATGTCAAACCCAGAACTGTTGGACATGCTCCACGTAAAGAAATACCAATCCCCTTCGAGCTACACACTCTAGGGACCTAAACCTTGTCACCACAATAAACAGAAAGTACAGTTTTGTACCTACCATAAATGTAGATGTTCGAAGATCCACATTGCTGCCGTCCTAACACTTGGGTAGTCCGCTGTCCCTCGGTCGGCCCGAATATCAGAGTATAAGGCTGACGTCGGTCAAGGCGCATTTGACTGACATCAGAACGTCAGGGTACAAATGCGCATGACCGACGTCATATCCTCAGTCTTTTCTTGCCCCAGATGTCAGAAGACCCTAAAAAGAAAGGTCAAAACCCATAGACAACAACTAAACAACCAACCAGCCTAACACCAAAAATATGTACAATATATACAATATATACAATTATACCTCAGATGGATAACCCAACCCACACAACCACCTCAAACTACAGAGGGGAAGGAGGGAGGGTAATTGGACTGCAGCAATGTGGATCTTCGAACATCTACATTTATGGTAGGTACAAAACTGTACTATGTTCTTCATCTCACATTGCTGCAGTCCTAACACTTGGGTAGAATCCCAAAGCAGAGGTAAGGGAGGATGGCTAAACTATAATGAAGCAGGAGCTGCCAAAATGCCCTGCAACACAGCAGTGGCAAAACCAGCCCTGGATTTAGAGTACAGTGGAAGGTGGTAATGCCTAGAGAAGGTATGCACTGAACTCCAAGTGGCTGCCTCCAAAATATCCTTAGTAGCCACCCCCCTCAAAAAAGCCGTTGAAGTGGCAGTAGCCCTAGTGGAATGAGGCCTAATTCCAGCTGGAATCTCTTTGCCATGATGGGAATAACAGAAAGCAATGCAAAATCCAATCCACTTAGAAATAGTTTGTTTTGACACGGGCTTGCCCTGAGAGCACAAAGCAAAAGAAACTAATAACTGCTGAGATTGTCTGAACCCTTTAGTTCTGTCCAAATAATATCGCAACTGCCTGTGTACATCTAAAGTGTGCAAAATCTTTTCCCCTTTAGTTTGGGGATTTGCATAAAAAGTAGGCAAATGAATAGTTTGGTTTAAAGCCACACTAGAAACCACTTTAGGCATAAAGGAAGGATTAGTACGTAAAGATACCCTATCCTTATGGAAAATTAAGTAAGGCTCAACTGCCATAAGGGCCTGCAATTCAGAAACCCTTCTTGCAGAGGTAATGGCCAACAAAAAAGCAGTCTTCCATGACAAATATTTCAACTCAGCAGCAGCTGCAGGCTCAAAAGGTTGTAGAGTGAGTTTCTCCAACACAAAATTGAGATCCCAAGCAGGAGTAGGAGCCCTTCGTGGGGGTCTTATATTCTTTGCCCCTCTAAGAAATTGCTTGAACAAAGGATGAGAAAACAATGGTGGGTCACAGTCGTAGTGAGCTGAAATTGCTGCAGCATGAATTTTAATAGAAGAGAAGGACAAACCTTTGTCCAATAACTCAGGAAGATATTGAAGAGCCACACTTAAATCAGGCTCAGAAACATCCAAATCCTTAGCTGCACTCCAAAATAAAAATCTCTTCCATTTATCCGTGTACACTTTCCTTGTACTAGGCCTTCTAGCTTCCAAAATCACATTCAAAACTTGTTGTGGAAGTTGAGACCCTCTATGGTTTAAAACAGAATATGCCATGCTGTTAGGTGAAGAGAGTGAAGTTTGACATTGAGCAAATGACTGTCCTCCTGGGACAACAGATGTGGAATCAAAGGCAAAGGCCATGGAGGCTTCCGTACTAGACTTCTCAGTAATGGGTACCAGTGCTGTCGAGGCCAATCTGGAGCTATCAAAATCATCCTTGGCTTGTCCTGTCTGGCCTTTAGAAGTACCTTTGGGAGGAGAGGCAGAGGTGGAAAGGCATACACATGAAGATTTTTCCAACTGAAAGAAAGAGCATCCACTTTCCAAGCTGTGGGATGAAACCGCTTTGTGCAAAACTTTGGCAGCTGGTGGTTTAGTGGAGAAGCGAACAGATCTATGTCTGGAGTTCCCCAGGACACTGTCAATTTCTGAAATACATGAAGATCCAGTTTCCACTCGTGGGGATCCATGATTTGTCTGCTTAACACATCTGCTAAGGAGTTCTGTGCTCCCGGCAGAAACCTTGCCTGAAGACTTAGTTGTAAACTGAGAGCAGTCTCCCACAAAATCATTGCTTGCCTGCATAGAGGATAAGAATGTGTTCCCCCTTGCTTGTTGATGTACCACATGACAGTTGTGTTGTCTGTTAGAATCAACACCTGCCCTGGAAGAAGTAAATCCTTGAAAGCTATTAATGCAAACTGGACTGCTAACATCTCCTTCAAGTTGATATGTAGATGCTGTAGTCTGACAGGCCACTTGTCTTGTATCCACTTTCCGTTTAGATGAGCTCCCCAAGCTTTGTCTGAGGAATCTGTCGTTAAAATTTGACTCGCCTCTGGCCGGGTCACAGAGAGTCCCTTGTTTAGGTGACATTCCTGAGCCCACCACAAAAATTCCATTTGAATGCAAGGTATTATTTGAATGACAGTGTCCAGATGCTGGCAGTGCTGTGTCCATACATTTTTGAGATACCATTGCAACTTCCTCATATGCAGTTTGGCATTGGGAAGCACCAGAATACAAGATGCCATGAACCCTAAGGCTTGAAGGACTGTCCTTGCAGTCAGCCCGGACTGAAGAGATAGATGATGGAAGTAAAGGGAAAGATTCATTTGTTTGTCCGGGGTTAGAAAGGCCATCTGGGATGCTGTATTCAGTCTTACACCCAGAAAGCACATGTCTTGAGAGGGTACTAGACTGGACTTTATTTCGTTCACAGAATACCCCAGGCATCTTAGCACTGCTATCACATATTCCAAATGACGAAGAAGCTCGTCCCTTCTTTGAGCCAGAATCAGGCAATCGTCCAAATAAGGATAGATTTGTATTCCTTTTAGCCTGAAGAAAGCTATCACTGGAGCCAGAACTTTCGTAAATACTCTGGCGCAGTAGATAAGCCAAAGGGCAATGCAGAGAACTGATAGTGAGAAGTCCCAGTCCGAAAACGCAGATACTTCCTGCAACTTAGCCTGATAGGAACATGAAGGTAAGCCTCCTTGAGATCCAAAGTTACCATCCAGTGATCCTTGCCCAGTAGAGGTAAAAGCTGTTGTAACGTCAACATTTTGAACTTGGGAATGTCCAGATAAGTGTTGAGGATAGATAAATCCAAAATTGGTCTCCACGTGTTCCCCTTTTTTGGCACAAGGAACAGGCGAGAATAAAATCCTAGGCCCCTTTCTGGCATAGGAACCGGCTGTATGGCCCCTATTTGGAGTAACAGAGAAATTTGCTTGTGAGCCTCTATTCTTTGTTGAGGAGGAATGTCTGGCATGCCTTTGAAAGGAGGCAAGGTATGGAAATAAAGCCTGTAACCATGATGTATGATATCCAGTACCCATCTGTCTTGGGTAATCAAACTCCAATTTTCTTTGAAAAGTGCCAACCTTCCTCCCAAAGGTGCTGCCAGGCGAGAAGGTTCTGGTAGCTGAAAAGGTAGGTCATTGGGTCTGTTTACGAAAGGACTGACCCCTGCCCTCACCCGAAGACTGTGCAGGAGAACTCCCTGTTCTAGGCCTGAAAGAGCCCTGACCTCTGCCCCTGCCACGTCTAGATCTACCCCTAGACTGGGAATCATAAGAAGGATACGTCCACCCTTTAGTAGGCCAATTTCTACTAAACTTTGGAGGCTGAACCTGCAAAAAATCTTTAACAGTCTGCATAGACTTAGCCTTGTCTTTAAAACTGCCTCAACAGGAGAACCAAACAAGACATCAGATTGCAAAGGGGCATCCAAAATCCTAGTTTTAACATGGTCAGATAAATTTTGATCCCTCAGCCAGGCATGCCTGCGAAGAACTGACCCAGTGGCAGCCACCCTAGACGAGGCCTGTACAGCATCAAAACCACATTGCAAAGAATGCTTACCCACCTGTTCAGAAACATGCACTAAATCTTGTAACTCTTTACAATCAATACCTTCCGCCAGAGCATCAACCTTAGATTTCAACTGTGAAAGGAGATAATTTTGATATTTCAACATGTGAAACTGGCAATTCAAAGCTCTCATGGCTAGAGTGGAAGAAGTATAAACTTTCTTTCCCCATCTATCCAAGGCCCTGGCCTCTTTATCTGCAGGAACTGGATTCTTGACAACAGAAGCCTTAACACCCTTAGGCCCCTGGCTAACAGTTTCTGGGTCTGCCCTAGGACTCTTAAAAATATACTTATGAGCTTCAGGCACCCTGTAATACCTATCTGGTTTAACAGGAGCAGGAGGCAAAGAATCAGGATTAAGAGAAGCCTCTGCAAACACATCTTCCACCACATTCAGAACAGGAGGTATAGCTAAAGGCCTATGCTGGGGTAAAAACAAAAATTCCCTAAGCCTTTTCCTGGAATCAGAGAAATCCTGACCTTCCCATTTAAAATGCTCTCTCATGGAGTGAAGGGTCTCTGAACAGAAAAATCCTCAGGAGGAGAAGCAGAAGGAGTAGAATCATCCACATCAGAATCAGAATAATGAGAATACTCCTGCAAGTCTTCAGCCGAAGACTCAGACACATCCAAAGCCTGCTCATAATCCCCCAACACAGGTTCCATCCTAGGCCTCTTATCAGGAGGGGGCATAGAGCCCCTAATTAAAGTAATTAAATCTTCTGCCATTTTAAGCATGTGCTTCTTGGGCACAGAACCTGAAGAACTAGGAGTGACACCCACAGAAGCAAAACTAGACCTGCCTCTAGGAGAAGCCTTGGAAGCAGAAAGAGAGGGCCTAGACACCTTAGGAAGGGAGGGGAGTACAGTTACCTGAGAAGCCCCTACAGCCTGACCTGCCTCCTGGGAGGCCACATCCTGTAAAAGCACAGTTTCTCCCTGGGACTCCAGAGAGGCCTCCGTCGGAACCACCGGTTCCACTGACGCCTCTAAAGAACCGGCGTCCGGTTCGGACGACTCCTCTAACCTAGGTTTAACTGCCTTGTCCTTGCGCTTCTTTGAGGAAGCCAGCGCCGGAGCATCCGACGGCATATTGTAATTGCACCGCTTCCCAAAGACCAACCTGGCACAATCCAACCTTCGCTTTATAGTGCGTTTATTGAACCTAGCACAAAAGCGACACCCAACAACGTCGTGCTCAGGTCCCAAACAAGGTATACACAAATTATGGTAATCCCTATGCGGTATCTGTTTCCCACAAGAAATACAGTTATTCACTTTTTCTGACATCCGGTAAACCACTGGGGCAAGAAAAAAACAAAATATTCCCCCACCGGGTACTTAACCAACTCTGACTTCGGTCTGAAACTCCGAATTCGAAAAATTTCAGAACGCCGAACGGCACTTGCAACACTGCTTCTGCATCGGACCATGCGGCAAAAAAGACTGAGGATATGACGTCGGTCATGCGCATTTGTACCCTGACGTTCTGATGTCAGTCAAATGCGCCTTGACCGACGTCAGCCTTATACTCTGATATTCGGGCCGACCGAGGGACAGCGGACTACCCAAGTGTTAGGACTGCAGCAATGTGAGATGAAGAACATCATGCTGGAGGGATAGATTCCAGTCTCAGAGACTTCCCATACTCTGGAACAATCTATCTATATCAAACAAAGCTCCTCATTAGCACTCTTCAAGAAAAATAAATAATTTTCTTGGGTGGCAAAAGCCAGGGTACCGTTTGGCTAGGCTTATATAGGCCCTAGGGCCAATAGCCTAGTTCTGTGGCTCTGCTTGACAGGGGCACAGGAAAATAATTTTCTTGGGTGGCAAAAGCCAGGGTACCGTTTGGCTAGGCTTACATAGGCCCTAGGGCCAATAGCCTAGTACCTACCTATGAACCTATGAAGTGATGGCTGCTGCTCTTGGGAAGCCTCTGTGCTGCTTCCTCACAAGGTGACAGGAAAGCAGTGATATTTTTCCACTCTGATTGCTGATCTTGGACTGTCAAATCATTAGAGTGAAAGCATGGACATCAAGGGCCATTACACAAGTTCCTTCTAAGCTCCACTGGAAACAAGAGCTATAATTTATTTTCAGAAAGGGTAACAATCAGGAAGGTGAAGGGAGTGACGTAAGTGCCTCCTGCAGAACTAATTCGGGAGATAAGGGACAGGAAACTGACCAACCCCCACCTTTACTGCATATTTCCCCGAACTTGGTGTTACTAGCAGGGAACTGGAGAATAAACCTCTTCTCCTTTGTCAGTGTCTCCAGATGAGAAGCTCCCAAGCCAGACAACATGCTCCTTCTATGCTCTCTTGTACTGTGTTCCTGGAGAGGAACTATCCAAAGAGGAAAAAGCAGAAGTAGACTTGAATTTGGACTCTTCTCTACAATTTTAGTGGGAACGTTCAGACAATCTGTTCTGGCACTGTGAAGTTGTAAGAAGCTCAGAAAATGGATGGAAATGTTCAAGAAAGCTAGCACCAACACAAATGGGATTTTCAACAGCAGAAACTACTGTATCTATTCAGTGACTGGCTTCACTACTTCTACTAGCATAAAGGCACTCAATACTGACAGCATGACACCAAACTCCACTGACAAAAGTGCTGATAGGACAACGGCATCAAGCCTGATGCCAGGCAGGGGTCCGGTCACATCATACATGATGTCAGCCCCAATGGCTCTGAAAGTCAAAAATATCAACCTCAAAACTGGCACCAACAGGATCAGCAATAACATCAGGTCTGAGCCCCTGACCCTTGAGCCAAGGGCTGCAGAGAGTGTCAACACAAAAATAGGATCGATGAAACAGGCAGTCTCGAAGTAATCAGCACTACTATTAGGCCCAAACAAAGTCTGAGATTTCTTTATTAGAAAAGTGAAACAACTGATTTGTCTTCTAGTTAAACTTATTATTCCCTGTATTATGATTACCTATGCTTTTTGTCTTCAGCATATATATGATTGCAGATGTGAGTAAAACCTGGACTCATAAACATTGTGAAGTACACATTATACGAAAGTATTATAAATTCTTTTCCTGCCCTCATTTCCTCAGTATAATTTCTGGACCCCAAGCTAATCTAGTGTAGCAGTAACTTCAATAAATATACCATCTGATAAAACAATACTGCAAATGTCTAAGACTGTGCAGCATGTTTATACATTTTCTCAATGACCAATTTTAGCACATTATTTATTGCTTCTTCAAAACTATTGCTAGCATGAGGAACTCTGAAAGGGAAGCAATGCACATTTACTTATTGAAATGGGTAATGGCAATGGAGAGAGCAAAGGGTGGAGTTTCTGTGAAGTTTTGACCCTCTTCTAAAAGTGACAACCCTAATACATAAACACACACACACACACATATATATATATATATATATATATATATATATATATATATATATATATACATATACACACACGTGTATATGTGTGTGTGTGTGTGTGTATATACACACGTGTATATGTGTGTGTGTATACACACATGTGTATATATGTGTGTGTGTGTGTGTGTGTGTGTGTATGTTCATAGGTTGGTACTAGGCTATCGGCCCTAGGGCCTATACAAGCCTAGCCATAACAACTCCCTGGCTATTTCTTCCCACACTATTTACTTCCCTGGACCCCTGTCTAGCAGGGCGACTGACGTGATCCCCAGAGTGAATTTCCTTTCTCCCATCCAATCGTCAAGGTTCCTTTTGAAGAGGGCCAAGGAGGCACTCTGCTTGACATGTATGGGCAGTCTTTTCCAGAGTCTGGGGAGTCTCTGGGTCAGGAACCTATCCCTCCAGCGTGTTTTGTTTAATGTGATGACAAGGTTTAGATCCCTGGAGCGTGTGGCTCTGAGGGATTGGGATTTCTTTAAGTGTAACATGTCCAACAGCTCTGGGTTTGACATGGCCTTGTATGTTAAGCGGAGATCGTCTCTGAGTTGATGATATGTGACAGAGTATAGCTGGAGTTTTCTAAGGCGGTCAGCATACGGCATCTGCTTTAGGCCTGTGATTCTTTTAGTGAGATATTCCTGCGGCCTTTCCAGTTGTTGCAGATGTCTTGAAAGGTACATACCAAATGAGGCATTGTATTCTATAATGGGTCTAATGAGGGATGAGTACAGTGGGACAATGACCTCCTTTTTTCTGGATGAAAAGCCCTTAGTGATGATGTGTGCCACAGAGAAGGATTTCCTGACTGTTGTAGCAATGTGGTTATTGAAGGTGAGACCACTTGTCCACCTGTGCCCCTAAGTCTTTTATCACACTTTCGGTGTTTAGTGTACTGCCACCTATGTGGTAATTCACGGGTACATGTTTTTTCCTAGATGGAATAACTATACATTTCTTGGCACTGAGCTTGAGCCCATGGCTCTGGCACTAAGCATCTGTTTCTGTAAGGCCCATTTGTAGAGTATCCACATAATTTGGGGATTCAACAATGGCTCCAGGTTTGCAGTCATCTGCGAACTTTGTTAGCCACAGTCCCTTAGTGTTGGCCTGTACTTCAGAGAAGTAGATGCCAAACAAGAGCAGTCCCAGGACTGAACCCTGAGGTACTCCACTTGTCACTTGTCTGGAGCTGGATTTGGAGTCAGCTACTTTTACAGTGTGGGTTCTGTCAGTAAGCCAGTTGGCAACCCATTGAGTGACGTAGGGATTAATGCCCAGCTTAGTAAGATTATCTATGATTCCAGAGTGGGGGATGGTGTCAAAAGCCTTGGCGAGGTCCAGATACGCTGTGTGGACTGCCTTACCCTCATCCACGTCTCTGGAGACTGATTCAAAGAAGTCAATCAGGTTCAGGAGACAAGATCGGCCCTTCATGAACCCAAACTGGGTGGGGTCCAGTGTTTGAAGGTTACCAATATCTTTGTTTATATGTATGTATGTATGTATGTGTGTATATATATATATATATATATATATATATATATATATATATATATATATATATATGTATATATGGGTCTAGGACATTTCACCGAAAGCACATTTCACCTAAACATAAATCACCGAACACAAATCACCGAAAAAGCACAATTCACTGAAACACATTTCACCTAAGGTTTGAGATGGCCTTGTCCCCACTGTAGTAGCGGGGTGGTGGTGGGGGGCACTGCCCCCCCACATATTTTAAGTAGATATCATGTTTGAAAGAGAGTAATATATTGAAATTGCAAGTATCCATGTATATAGTTCAAAATATTTAACATATGTGGGGGGCGGCCCCCCCTTACTATATATACTAACTCCAAGGTCGCACTAGCGTGGGGACAAGGCCATCTCAAACTATAGGTGAAATGTGTTTCTGTGAATTGTGCTTTATGTGAAATGTGCACAACAATTTAAGTTTAGGTGAAATGTGCTTTCGGTGAAATATCCTAGATGCATATATATATATATATATATATATATATATATATATATATATATATATATATATA